>NC_086444.1:1176527474-1176677474 GCF_028390025.1 Pseudophryne corroboree
ATCATCACCATTATGACATCCTCACCATTGTGACATCCTCACCATTGTGACATCATAACCATTGTGACATCATCACCAGTGTGATATCATCACTATTATGACAACATCACCATTGTGACATAATCACCATTATGTCATCACCATTATGACATCAACACCATTATGACATCATCACCATTGTGACATCAACACAATTGTGACATCATCACAATTGTGACATTATAACCATTGTGACATCATAACCATTGTGACATCAACATCCATAGTGACATCATCAGTATTGTGACATCATCACCATTGTAACATCATCACTATTATTACATCATACCATTATGACATCATCACCATTATGACATCATCATCATTAAGAAATCATCACCATTGTGACATTATCAGCATTATGACATCATCAACATTGTGACAATGTCACCACTGTGACATCTTAACCATTGTGACATCATCACCATTGTGACATCATCACCATTGTGGCATCATTATCATTATGACATCTTCATCATTGTGGCATCATCACCTTTATTACATCAACACCATTGTGAGATGATAACCATTATGACATCATCACTATTATGACATCATCACCATTATGACATCATCACTATTATGACATCATTACTATTGTGACATCATCACCATTATGACATCATCATTATTAAGACATTATCCAAATTGTAACATTATTACCACTGTGACATTATTACCATAGTGACTTCATCACCAATGTGACATAATCACTATTATGACAACATCACCATAGTGACATCATCACCATTATGCCATCATCATCATTATTACATCTTCATAACCACCATAGTGACATCATAACCATTGTGACATCAACACCAAAATGACATCATCACCATTGTGACATCATTATCATTGTGACATCATCACCATTATGATATCATCACCTTTATGACATCACCATTGTGAAAACATCACTATTATGACATCAACACCATTGTGACATCATTACCTTTGTGACATCATCATCATTGTGAATACATCACTATTATGACATCACTAACATTGTGACATCATCATCATCATTATGACATCATCAAAATTGATACATCATCACCACTGTGACATCATCATCATCATCATCATCATCATCATCATTGTGACGTCATCACCATTGTGACATCATCACTATTATGACATCATAACCATTGTGACATCATTACCATTATGCCATTATCATCATTATTACATCATCATCATCACACTGGTGATATCATCACCATGGTGACATCCTCACCATTGTGACATGACTATTATTACATCATCACCATTGTGACATCATCACCATTATTTTATCACCATTATGACATCAACACCATTATGACATCATCATCATTATAACATCATCACCATTGTGACATCATACCATTATGACATCATCACAATTTTGACATCATCACCACTGTGTCCTCATTACTATTATGACATATTCACCATTATGACATCATCAGCATTGAGAAATCATCACCATTATGACATCAACACCATTATGACATCATCACCATTGTGACAACATCTCCATTATGACATCAACACCACTATGACATCATCACCATTGTGATATCATCAACATTATATCATCATCACCATTATGACATCCTCACCATTGTGACATCCTCACCAGTGTGATATCATCACTATTATGACAACATCACCATTGTGACATAATCACCATTATGTCATCACCATTATGACATCAACACCATTATGACATCATCACCATTGTGACATCATCACAATTGTGACATCATAACCATTGTGACATCATAACCATTGTGACATCAACATCCATAGTGACATTATCAGTATTGTGACATCATCACCATTGTAACATCATCACTATTATTACATCATACCATTATGACATCATCACCATTATGACATCATCATCATTAAGAAATCATCACCATTGTGACATTATCAGCATTATGACATCATCAACATTGTGACATTATCACCACTGTGATATCATCACCATGGTGACATCCTCACCATTGTTACATCATCACTATTATGACATCATCACCGCTGTGACATCATCACCATTATGACACAACAACATTGTGACATCATTACCGCTGTTACATCATCACCACTGTGACATCATTACCATTGTGAGATCATCACATTTGTGACATCATCACTATTGTGACATCATCACCATTGTGACATCATACCATTATGACATCATTACCATTGTTACATCATCACCATTATGACATCATCATTAAGACATCATCACCATTGTGACATTATCACCATTATGACATTATCACCATTATGACATCATCACCATTGTGACATCATCATCACTGTGACATCATTACCCCTGTGACATCATCACCATTGTGACATCATCACTATTATGACATTATCACCATTTGACATAATCACCATTATGACATCATTATCATTATGATATCAACACCATTGTGACATCATCACCTTTATGACATCATCACTATTGTGACAAAAACACTATTATGACATCATCACCATAGTGACACCTTCATCATCATTATGACATCATCACCATTGTGACATCATCACCATTGTGAAATCATAACTATTATGATATCATCACCATTATAACATCATCACTATTATGACATCATTACCTTTGTGAAATCATCACCATTATGACATCAATAAAATTATGACATCATCACCACTGTGACATCATTACAATTGTGACATCATCACTATTATGCCATCATCATAATTACATCATCATCATCATCATCATCATCATCATCATCATCATCATCACCATTGTGACATCATAACCATTGTGACATCATCACCATTGTGACATCATCACTATTATGACAACATACCATTATGACATCATTACCATTGTGACATCATCGCTATTATGACATCATCATCATTAGGACATCATAACCATTGTGACATTATATACATTATGACATTATTACCATTGTGACATCATCACAATTGTGACATCATAACCATTGTGACATCATAACCATTGTGACATCAACATCCATAGTGACATCATCAGTATTGTGACATCATCACCATTGTAACATCATCACTATTATGACATCATACCAATATGACATTATCACCATTATGAAATCATCATCATTAAGAAATCATCACCATTGTGACATTATCAGCATTATGACATCATCAACATTGTTACATCATCACAACTGTGACATCATAACTATTGTGACATCATCACCATTGTGACATCATTATCATTATGACATCTTCATCATTGTGACATCATCACCTTTATTACATCATCACCATTGAGACATCACTATTATGACATCAACACCATTGTGAGATGATAACCATTATGACATCATCACTATTTTGACATCATTACTATTGTGACATCATCACCATTATGACATAATCATTATTAAGACATCCTCAAAATTGTGACATTATTACCACTGTGACATTATTAAAATAGTAACTTCATCACCATTGTGACATAATCACTATTATGACATCATCACCATAGTGACATCATCACCATTGTGACATCATCACCATTGTGACATAATTTTCATTATGACATCATCACCATTGTGACATCACCTTTATGACATCATCACCATTGTGACAATATCACTATTATGAAATTAACACCATTGCGAGATCATCACCATTATGACATCATCACCATTATGACATTTTCACCATTGTGATATCATCACCATTATGACATCTTCACCATTGTGATATCATCACCATTGTGACATCATCACTATTATGACATCATCACCATTATGACTTCATCAGCATTGTGACATCAACACCATTATGACATTGTCATCATTGTGACAACATCTCCATTATGACATCAACACCATTATGACATCATCACCATTGTGACATCATCACCATTATAACATCAACACCATTATGACATCATCACCATTATGACATCATCATCATTATAACATCATCACCATTGTGACATCATACCATTATGACATCATCACAATTTTGACATCATCACCACTGTGACATCATTACCATTGTGACATCATCACCATTGTGACATCATTACCATTATGCCACCACCACCACCATCATCATCATCATCATCATCATCATCATCATCATCATCATCATCATCACCATGTTGACATCATCACCATTATGACATCATCATCATCATTATGACATTATTACCACTGTGACATTATTACCATAGTGACTTCATCACCAATGTGACATAATCACTATTATGACAACATCACCATAGTGACATCATCACCATTATGCCATCATCATCATTATTACATCTTCATAACCACCATAGTGACATCATAACCATTGTGACATCAA
Source organism: Pseudophryne corroboree (assembly GCF_028390025.1). Lineage (NCBI taxonomy): Eukaryota > Metazoa > Chordata > Amphibia > Anura > Myobatrachidae > Pseudophryne > Pseudophryne corroboree. Next base: position 1,176,531,852 of record NC_086444.1, read on the forward strand.
CACCAAAATGACATCATCACCATTGTGACATCATTATCATTGTGACATCATCACCATTATGATATCATCACCTTTATGTCATCACCATTGTGAATACATCACTATTATGACATCACTAACATTGTGACATCATCATCATCATGACATCATCAAAATTGATACATCATCACCACTGTGACATCATCATCATCATCATCATCATCATCATTGTGACGTCATCACCATTGTGACATCATCACTATTATGACATCATAACCATTGTGACATCATTACCATTATGCCATTATCATCATTATTACATCATCATCACACTGGTGATATCATCACCATGGTGACATCCTCACCATTGTGACATGACTATTATTACATCATCACCATTGTGACATCATACCATTATGACATCATCACAATTTTGACATCATCACCACTGTGTCCTCATTACTATTATGACATATTCACCATTATGACATCATCAGCATTGAGAAATCATCACCATTATGACATCAACACCATTATGACATCATCACCATTGTGACAACATCTCCATTATGACATCAACACCACTATGACATCATCACCATTGTGATATCATCAACATTATATCATCATCACCATTATGACATCCTCACCATTGTGACATCCTCACCAGTGTGATATCATCACTATTATGACAACATCACCATTGTGACATAATCACCATTATGTCATCACCATTATGACATCAACACCATTATGACATCATCACCATTGTGACATCATCACAATTGTGACATCATAACCATTGTGACATCATAACCATTGTGACATCAACATCCATAGTGACATCATCAGTATTGTGACATCATCACCATTGTAACATCATCACTATTATTACATCATACCATTATGACATCATCACCATTATGACATCATCATCATTAAGAAATCATCACCATTGTGACATTATCAGCATTATGACATCATCAACATTGTGACATTATCACCACTGTGATATCATCACCATGGTGACATCCTCACCATTGTTACATCATCACTATTATGACATCATCACCGCTGTGACATCATCACCATTATGACACAACACCATTGTGACATCATTACCGCTGTTACATCATCACCACTGTGACATCATTACCATTGTGAGATCATCACATTTGTGACATCATCACTATTGTGACATCATCACCATTGTGACATCATACCATTATGACATCATTACCATTGTTACATCATCACCATTATGACATCATCATCATCATCATTAAGACATCATCACCATTGTGACCTTATCACCATTATGACATTATCACCATTATGACATCATCACCATTGTGACATCATCATCACTGTGACATCATTACCCCTGTGACATCATCACCATTGTGACACCATCACTATTATGACATTATCACCATTTGACATAATCACCATTATGACATCATTATCATTATGATATCAACACCATTGTGACATCATCACCTTTATGACATCATCACTATTGTGACAAAACCACTATTATGACATCATCACCATAGTGATTCCTTCATCATCATTATGACATCATCACCATTGTGACATCATCACCATTGTGAAATCATAACTATTATGATATCATCACCATTATAACATCATCACTATTATGACATCATTACCTTTGTGACATCATCACCATTATGACATCAATAAAATTATGACATCATCACCACTGTGACATCATTACAATTGTGACATCATCACTATTATGCCATCATCATAATATCATCATCATCATCATCATCATCATCATCATCATCACCATTGTGACATCATAACCATTGTGACATCATAACCATTGTGACATCATCACCATTGTGACATCATCACTATTATGACAACATACCATTATGACATCATTACCATTGTGACATCATCGCTATTATGACATCATCATCATTAGGACATCATAACCATTGTGACATTATATACATTATGACATTATTACCATTGTGACATCATCACAATTGTGACATCATAACCATTGTGACATCATAACCATTGTGACATCAACATCCATAGTGACATCATCAGTATTGTGACATCATCACCATTGTAACATCATCACTATTATGACATCATACCATTATGGCATTATCACCATTATGACATCATCATCATTAAGAAATCATCACCATTGTGACATTATCAGCATTATGACATCATCAACATTGTTACATCATTACAACGGTGACATCATAACTATTGTGACATCATCACCATTGTGACATCATTATCATTATGACATCTTCATCATTGTGACATCATCACCTTTATTACATCATCACCATTGAGACATCACTATTATGACATCAACACCATTGTGAGATGATAACCATTATGACATCATCACTATTATGACATCATTACTATTGTGACATCATCACCATTATGACATAATCATTATTAAGACATCCTCAAAATTGTGACATTATTACCACTGTGACATTATTAAAATAGTGACTTCATCACCATTGTGACATAATCACTATTATGACATCATCACCATTGTGACATCATCACCATTGTGACATCATTTTCATTATGACATCATCACCATTGTGACATCACCTTTATGACATCATCACCATTGTGACAATATCACTATTATGAAATTAACACCATTGTGAGATCATCACCATTATGACATCATCACCATTATGACATTTTCACCATTGTGATATCATCACCATTATGACATCTTCACCATTGTGATATCATCACCATTGTGACATCATCACTATTATGACATCATCACCATTATGACTTCATCAGCATTGTGACATCAACACCATTATGACATTGTCATCATTGTGACAACATCTCCATTATGACATCAACACCATTATGACATCATCACCATTGTGACATCATCACTATTATGACATCATTACCATTGTGACATCATTACCATTATGCCATTATCATCATTATTACATCATCATCACACTGGTGATATAATCACCATGGTGACATCCTCACCATTGTGACATGACTATTATTACATCATCACCATTGTGACATCATCACCATTATTTTATCACCATTATGACATCAACACCATTATGACATCATCATCATTATAACATCATCACCATTGTGACATCATACCATTATGACATCATCACCACTGTGTCCTCATTACTATTATGACATATTCACCATTATGACATCATCAGCATTGCGAAATCATCACCATTATGACATCAACACCATTATGACATCATCACCATTGTGACAACATCTCCATTATGACATCAACACCACTATGACATCATCACCATTGTGATATCATCAACATTATATCATCATCACCATTATGACATCCTCACCATTGTGACATCCTCACCAGTGTGATATCATCACTATTATGACAACATCACCATTGTGACATAATCACCATTATGTCATCACCATTATGACATCAACACCATTATGACATCATCACCATTGTGACATCATCACAATTGTGACATCATAACCATTGTGACATCATAACCATTGTGACATCAACATCCATAGTGACATCATCAGTATTGTGACATCATCACCATTGTAACATCATCACTATTATTACATCATACCATTATGACATCATCACCATTATGACATCATCATCATTAAGAAATCATCACCATTGTGACATTATCAGCATTATGACATCATCAACATTGTGACATTATCACCACTGTGATATCATCACCATGGTGACATCCTCACCATTGTTACATCATCACTATTATGACATCATCACCGCTGTGACATCATCACCATTATGACACAACACCATTGTGACATCATTACCGCTGTTACATCATCACCACTGTGACATCATTACCATTGTGAGATCATCACATTTGTGACATCATCACTATTGTGACATCATCACCATTGTGACATCATACCATTATGACATCATTACCATTGTTACATCATCACCATTATGACATCATCATCATCATCATCATTAAGACATCATCACCATTGTGACATTATCACCATTATGACATTATCACCATTATGACATCATCACCATTGTGACATCATCATCACTGTGACATCATTACCCCTGTGACATCATCACCATTGTGACACCATCACTATTATGACATTATCACCATTTGACATAATCACCATTATGACATCAATATCATTATAATATCAACACCATTGTGACATCATCACCTTTATGACATCATCACTATTGTGACAAAACCACTATTATGACATCATCACCATAGTGACACCTTCATCATCATTATGACATCATCACCATTGTGACATCATCACCATTGTGAAATCATAACTATTATGATATCATCACCATTATAACATCATCACTATTATGACATCATTACCTTTGTGACATCATCACCATTATGACATCAATAAAATTATGACATCATCACCACTGTGACATCATTACAATTGTGACATCATCACTATTATGCCATCATCATAATTACATCATCATCATCATCATCATCATCATCATCATCATCATCATCATCATCATCATCACCATTGTGACATCATAACCATTGTGACATCATCACCATTGTGACATCATCACTATTATGACAACATACCATTATGACATCATTACCATTGTGACATCATCGCTATTATGACATCATCATCATTAGGACATCATAACCATTGTGACATTATATACATTATGACATTATTACCATTGTGACATCATCACAATTGTGACATCATAACCATTGTGACATCATAACCATTGTGACATCAACATCCATAGTGACATCATCAGTATTGTGACATCATCACCATTGTAACATCATCACTATTATGACATCATACCATTATGACATTATCACCATTATGACATCATCATCATTAAGAAATCATCACCATTGTGACATTATCAGCATTATGACATCATCAACATTGTTACATCATCACAACTGTGACATCATAACTATTGTGACATCATCACCATTGTGACATCATTATCATTATGACATCTTCATCATTGTGACATCATCACCTTTATTACATCATCACCATTGAGACATCACTATTATGACATCAACACCATTGTGAGATGATAACCATTATGACATCATCACTATTATGACATCATTACTATTGTGACATCATCACCATTATGACATAATCATTATTAAGACATCCTCAAAATTGTGACATTATTACCACTGTGACATTATTAAAATAGTGACTTCATCACCATTGTGACATAATCACTATTATGACATCATCACCATAGTTACATCATCACCATTGTGACATCATTTTCATTATGACATCATCACCATTGTGACATCACCTTTATGACATCATCACCATTGTGACAATATCACTATTATGAAATTAACACCATTGTGAGATCATCACCATTATGACATTATCACCATTATGACATTTTCACCATTGTGATATCATCACCATTATGACATCTTCACCATTGTGATATCATCACCATTGTGACATCATCACTATTATGACATCATCACCATTATGACTTCATCAGCATTGTGACATCAACACCATTATGACATTGTCATCATTGTGACAACATCTCCATTATGACATCAACACCATTATGACATCATCACCATTGTGACATCATCACCATTATAACATCAACACCATTATGACATCATCACCATTATGACATCATCATCATTATAACATCATCACCATTATGACATCATCATCATTATAACATCATCACCATTGTGACATCATACCATTATGACATCATCACAATTTTGACATCATCACCACTGTGACATCATTACCATTGTGACATCATCACCATTGTGACATCATTACCATTATGCCACCACCACCATCATCATCATCATCATCATCATCATCATCATCATCATCATCACCATGTTGACATCATCACCATTATGACATCATCATCATCATCATCATCATCATTATGACATTATCACCATTGTGACATCATAACCATTGTGACATCATCACCATTATTTCATCACCATTATGACATCAACACCATTATGACATCATCATCATTATAACATCAATACCATTATGACATCATACCATTATGACATATCACAATTTTGACATCATCACCACTGTGTCCTCATTACTATTATGACATATTCACCTTTATGACATCATCAGCATTGAGAAATCATCACCATTATGACATCAACACCATTATGACATCATCACCATTGTGATAACATCTCCATTATGACATCAACACCACTATGACATCATCACCATTGTGATATCATCAACATTATAACATCATCACCATTATGACATCCTCACCATTGTGACATCCTCACCATTGTGACATCATAACCATTGTGACATCATCACCAGTGTGATATCATCACTATTATGACAACATCACCATTGTGACATAATCACCATTATGTCATCACCATTATGACATCAACACCATTATGACATCATCACCATTGTGACATCAACACAATTGTGACATCATTACAATTGTGACATCATAACCATTGTGACATCATAACCATTGTGACATCAACATCCATAGTGACATCATCAGTATTGTGACATCATCACCATTGTAACATCATCACTATTATTACATCATACCATTATGACATCATCACCATTATGACATCATCATCATTAAGAAATCATCACCATTGTGACATTATCAGCATTATGACATCATCAACATTGTGACAATGTCACCACTGTGACATCTTAACCATTGTGACATCATCACCATTGTGACATCATCACCATTGTGGCATCATTATCATTATGACATCTTCATCATTGTGGCATCATCACCTTTATTACATCAACACCATTGTGAGATGATAACCATTATGACATCATCACTATTATGACATCATCACCATTATGACATCATCACTATTATGACATAATTACTATTGTGACATCATCACCATTATGACATAATCATTATTAAGACATCATCCAAATTGTAACATTATTACCACTGTGACATTATTACCATAGTGACTTCATCACCAATGTGACATAATCACTATTATGACAACATCACCATAGTGACATCATCACCATTATGCCATCATCATTATTACATCTTCATAACCACCATAGTGACATCATAACCATTGTGACATCAACACCAAAATGACATCATCACCATTGTGACATCATTATCATTATGACAACATAACCATTATGACATCATCACCATAGTGACATCTTCATCATCATTATGACATTATCACCATTGTGACATCATCACCATTGTGACATCTACAATATGACATCAACACCATTATGACATCATCACCATAGTGACATCTTCATCATCATTATGACATTATCACCATTGTGACATCATCACCATTGTGACATCTACAATATGACATCAACACCATTATGACATCATCACCATTGTGACATCATCACCATTATGACATCATCACCATTGTAACATCATTGCCATTGTGACATCATCACCTTTGTGACATCATCACTACTGTGATATCATCACCATTGTGACATCATCACTATTATGACATCATACCATTGTGACATCATTACCATTGTGACATCATCATCATTATGACATCAACATCATTAAGACATCATCACCTTTGTGACATTATAACCATTTTGATATTAACATCATTATGACATCATCACCATTATGACATCGTCACTATTGTGACATTAGCACTATTATGACATCATCACCATTGTGACATCATTATCATTATGACATCATCACCTTAATGACATCATTAAAATTGAAACATCACCACCACTGTGACATCATTACCATTATGACATCATCACCATTATGAAATCATCACCATTGTGACATTATCACCATTGTGACTTCGTAAACATTGTAACATTATTACCATTATGACATCATCACCTTTGTGACATCATCACTATTGTGACATTATCACCATTGTGACATCATCCCTATTATGACATAATAACCATTGTGACATCATAACCATTGTGTCATCATTACCATTGTGAAATCATCAGCATTGTGACATCATCACTATTATGACATATTCACCGTTATGACATCATCACCATTATGACATCATCACTATTGTGACATCATCACCATTATGACATCTCCATTATGACATCAACACCAGTATGACATCATAACAATTGTGACATCATTACCATTGTGATATCACCACCATTATGACATCATCACCATTGTGACATCACTACCATTGTGACATCATCACCATTATGACATCATCACCTTTATGACATCACCATTGTGAAAACATCACTATTATGACATCAACACCATTGTGACATCATTACCTTTGTGACATCATCACTATTATTACATCATACCATTATGACATCATCACCATTATGACATCATCATCATCATTATGACATCATCAAAATTGATACATCATCACCACTGTGACATCATCATCATCATCATCATCATCATTGTGACACCATCACCATTGTGACATCATCACTATTATGACATCATAACCATTGTGACATCATTACCATTATGCCATTATCATCATTATTACATCATCATCACACTGGTGATATCATCACCATGGTGACATCCTCACCATTGTGACATGACTATTATTACATCATCACCATTGTGACATCATCACCATTATTTTATCACCATTATGACATCAACACCATTATGACATCATCATTATAACATCATCACCATTGTGACATCATACCATTATGACATCATCACAATTTTGACATCATCACCACTGTGTCCTCATCACTATTTTGACATATTCACCATTATGACATCATCAGCATTGAGAAATCATCACCATTATGACATCAACACCATTATGACATCATCACCATTGTGACAACATCTCCATTATGACATCAACACCACTATGACATCATCACCATTGTGATATCATCAACATTATATCATCATCACCATTATGACATCCTCACCATTGTGACATCCTCACCAGTGTGACATCATCACAATTGTGACATCATAACCATTGTGACATCATAACCATTGTGACATCAACATCCATAGTGACATCATCAGTATTGTGACATCATCACCATTGTAACATCATCACTATTATTACATCATACCATTATGACATCATCACCATTATGACATCATCATCATTAAGAAATCATCACCATTGTGACATTATCAGCATTATGACATCATCAACATTGTGACATTATCACCACTGTGACATCTTAACCATTGTGACATCATCACCATTGTGACATCATCACCATTGTGGCATCATTATCATTATGACATCTTCATCATTGTGGCATCATCACCTTTACTACATCATCACCATTGTGACATCACTATTATGACATCAACACCATTGTGAGATGATAACCATTATGACATCATCACTATTATGACATCATTACTATTGTGACATCATCACCATTATGACATAATCATTATTAAGACATCATCAAAATTGTGACATTATTACCACTGTGACATTATTACCATAGTGACTTCATCACCATTGTGACATAATCACTATTATGACATCATCACCATAGTGACATAATCACCATTATGCCATCATCATCATTATTACATCTTCATAACCACCATAGTGACATCATAACCATTGTGACATCAACACCAAAATGACATCATCACCATTGTGACATCAGTATCATTATGACAACATAACCATTGTGACATCAACACCATTATGACATCATCACCATAGTGACATCTTCATCATCATTATGACATCATCACCATTGTGACATCATCACCATTGTGACATCTACAATATGACATCAACACCATTATGACATCATCACCATTGTGACATCATCACCATTATGACATCATCACCATTGTGACATCATAAACATTGTAACATCATTACCATTGTGACATCATCACCTTTGTGACATCATCACTACTGTGATATCATCACCATTGTGACATCATCACTATTATGACATCATACCATTGTGACATCATTACCATTGTGACATCATCACCATTATGACATCAACATCATTAAGACATCATCACCATTGTGACATTATAACCATTTTGATATTAACATCATTATGACATCATCACCATTATGACATCATCACTATTGTGACATTAGCACTATTATGACATCATCACCATTGTGACATCATTATCATTATGACATCATCACCTTAATGACATCATCAAAATTTGGACATCACCACCACTGTGACATCATTACCATTATGACATCATCACCATTATGAAATCATCACCATTGTGACATTATCACCATTGTGACATCGTAAACATTGTAACATTATTACCATTATGAAATCATCACCTTTGTGACATCATCACTATTGTGACATTATCACCATGGTGACATCATCCCTATTATGACATAATAACCATTGTGTCATCATTACCATTGTGAAATCATCAGCATTGTGACATCATCACTATTATGACATATTCACCGTTATGACATCATCACCATTATGACATCATCACTATTGTGACATCATCACCATTATGACATCTCCATTATGACATTAACACCATTATGACATCATAACAATTGTGACATCATTACCATTGTGATATCATCACCATTATGACATCATCACCATTGTGACATCACTACCATTGTGACATCATCACCATTATGACATCATCACCTTTCTGACATCACCATTGTGAAAACATCACTATTATGACATCAACACCATTGTGACATCATTACCTTTGTGACATCATCATCATTGTGAAAACATCACTATTATGACATCACTAACATTGTGACATCATCATCATCATCATGACATCATCAAAATGGATACATCATCACCACTGTGACATCATCATCATTGTGACGTCATCACCATTGTGACATCATCACTATTATGACATCATAACCATTGTGACATCATTACCATTATGCCATTATCATCATTATTACATCATCATCACACTGGTGATATCATCACCATGATGACATCCTCACCATTGTGACATCATCACTATTATGACATCATCACCACTATGACATCATCACCATTATGACACAACACCATTGTTACATCATCACCATTATGACGACATCATCATCATCATCATCATCATCATTAAGACATTATCACCATTGTGACATTATCACCATTATGACATTATTACCATTATGACATCATCACCATTGTGACATCATCATCACCGTGACATCATTACCCCTGTGACATCATCACCATTGTGACATCATCACTATTATGACATTATCACCATTTGACATAATCACCATTATGACATCATTATCATTATGATATCAACACCATTGTGACATCATCACCTTTATGACATCATCACTATTGTGACAAAAACACTATTATGACATCATCACCATAGTGACATCTTCATCACCATTGTGACATCATCACCATTGTGAAATCATCACTATTATGATATCATCACCATTATAACATCATCACTATTATGACATCATTACCTTTGTGACATCATCACCATTATGACATCATTAAAATTATGACATCATTACCACTGTGACATCATTACAATTGTGACATCATCACTATTATGCCATCATCATAATTACATCATTGTCATCATTGTCATCATCATCATCATCATCATCATCATCATCATCATCATCGTGACATCATCACCATTGTGACATCATCACCATTGTGACATCATCACTATTATGACATCATTACCATTGCGACATCATCGCTATTATGACATCATCATCATTAGGACATCATAACCATTGTGACATTATCAACATTATGAATTATCACCATTGTGACATCATCACAATTGTGACATCATAACCATTGTGACATCATAACCATTGTGACATCAACATCCATAGTGACATCATCAGTATTGTGACATCATCACCATTGTAACATCATCACTATTATGACATCATACCATTATGACATCATCATCATTAAGAAATCATCACCATTGTGACATTATCAGCATTATGACATCATCAACATTGTGACATCATCACCACTGTGACATCATTATCATTATGACATCTTCATCATTGTGACATCATCACCTTTATTACATCATCACCATTGTGACATCACTATTATGACATCAACACCATTGTGAGATGATAACCATTATGACATCATCACTATTATGACATCATTACTATTGTGACATCATCACCATTATGACATAATCATTATTAAAACATCATCAAAATTGTGACATTATTACCACTGTGACATTATTAAAATAGTGACTTCATCACCATTGTGACATAATCACTATTATGACATCATCACCATAGTGACATCATCACCATTGTGACATCATCACCATTGTGACATCATTTTCATTATGACATCATCACCATTGTGACATCACCTTTATGACATCATCACCATTGTGACAACATCACTATTATGACATTATCACCATTGTGAGATCATCACCATTATGACATCATCACCATTATGACATCTTCACCATTGTGATATCATCACCATTGTGACAACATCTCCATTATGACATCAACACCATTATGACATCATCACCGTTGTGACATCATCACCATTATGACATGACTATTATTACATCATCACCATTATTTCATCACCATTATGACATCAACACCATTATGACATCATCACCATTATGACATCATCATCATTATAACATCATCACCATTGTGACATCATACCATTATGACATCATCACAATTTTGACATCATCACCACTGTGACATCATTACCATGGTGACATCATCACCATTGTGACATCATCACTATTATGACATCATACCATTGTGACATCATTACCATTGTGACATCATCATCATTATGACATCAACATCATTAAGACATCATCACCTTTGTGACATTATAACCATTTTGATATTAACATCATTATGACATCATCACCATTATGACATCGTCACTATTGTGACATTAGCACTATTATGACATCATCACCATTGTGACATCATTATCATTATGACATCATCACCTTAATGACATCATTAAAATTGAAACATCACCACCACTGTGACATCATTACCATTATGACATCATCACCATTATGAAATCATCACCATTGTGACATTATCACCATTGTGACTTCGTAAACATTGTAACATTATTACCATTATGACATCATCACCTTTGTGACATCATCACTATTGTGACATTATCACCATTGTGACATCATCCCTATTATGACATAATAACCATTGTGACATCATAACCATTGTGTCATCATTACCATTGTGAAATCATCAGCATTGTGACATCATCACTATTATGACATATTCACCGTTATGACATCATCACCATTATGACATCATCACTATTGTGACATCATCACCATTATGACATCTCCATTATGACATCAACACCATTATGACATCATAACAATTGTGACATCATTACCATTGTGATATCACCACCATTATGACATCATCACCATTGTGACATCACTACCATTGTGACATCATCACCATTATGACATCATCACCTTTATGACATCACCATTGTGAAAACATCACTATTATGACATCAACACCATTGTGACATCATTACCTTTATGACATCATCACTATTATTACATCATACCATTATGACATCATCACCATTATGACATCATCATCATCATTATGACATCATCAAAATTGATACATCATCACCACTGTGACATCATCATCATCATCATCATTGTGACGTCATCACCATTGTGACATCATCACTATTATGACATCATAACCATTGTGACATCATTACCATTATGCCATTATCATCATTATTACATCATCATCACACTGGTGATATCATCACCATGGTGACATCCTCACCATTGTGACATGACTATTATTACATCATCACCATTGTGACATCATCACCATTATTTTATCACCATTATGACATCAACACCATTATGACATCATCATTATAACATCATCACCATTGTGACATCATACCATTATGACATCATCACAATTTTGACATCATCACCACTGTGTCCTCATCACTATTTTGACATATTCACCATTATGACATCATCAGCATTGAGAAATCATCACCATTATGACATCAACACCATTATGACATCATCACCATTGTGACAACATCTCCATTATGACATCAACACCACTATGACATCATCACCATTATATCATCATCACCATTATGACATCCTCACCATTGTGACATCCTCACCAGTGTGACATCATCACAATTGTGACATCATAACCATTGTGACATCATAACCATTGTGACATCAACATCCATAGTGACATCATCAGTATTGTGACATCATCACCATTGTAACATCATCACTATTATTACATCATACCATTATGACATCATCACCATTATGACATCATCATCATTAAGAAATCATCACCATTGTGACATTATCAGCATTATGACATCATCAACATTGTGACATTATCACCACTGTGACATCTTAACCATTGTGACATCATCACCATTGTGACATCATCACCATTGTGGCATCATTATCATTATGACATCTTCATCATTGTGGCATCATCACCTTTACTACATCATCACCATTGTGACATCACTATTATGACATCAACACCATTGTGAGATGATAACCATTATGACATCATCACTATTATGACATCATTACTATTGTGACATCATCACCATTATGACATAATCATTATTAAGACATCATCAAAATTGTGACATTATTACCACTGTGACATTATTACCATAGTGACTTCATCACCATTGTGACATAATCACTATTATGACATCATCACCATAGTGACATAATCACCATTATACCATCATCATCATTATTACATCTTCATAACCACCATAGTGACATCATAACCATTGTGACATCAACACCAAAATGACATCATCACTATTGTGACATCAGTATCATTATGACAACATAACCATTGTGACATCAACACCATTATGACATCATCACCATAGTGACATCTTCATCATCATTATGACATCATCACCATTGTGACATCATCACCATTGTGACATCTACAATATGACATCAACACCATTATGACATCATCACCATTGTGACATCATCACCATTATGACATCATCACCATGACATCATAAACATTGTAACATCATTACCATTGTGACATCATCACCTTTGTGACATCATCACTACTGTGATATCATCACCATTGTGACATCATCACTATTATGACATCATACCATTGTGACATCATCACCATTGTGACATTATAACCATTTTGATATTAACATCATTATGACATCATCACCATTATGACATCATCACTATTGTGACATTAGCACTATTATGACATCATCACCATTGTGACATCATTATCATTATGACATCATCACCTTAATGACATCATCAAAATTGGGACATCACCACCACTGTGACATCATTACCATTATGACATCATCACCATTATGAAATCATCACCATTGTGACATTATCACCATTGTGACATCGTAAACATTGTAACATTATTACCATTATGAAATCATCACCTTTGTGACATCATCACTATTGTGACATTATCACCATGGTGACATCATCCCTATTATGACATAATAACCATTGTGTCATCATTACCATTGTGAAATCATCAGCATTGTGACATCATCACTATTATGACATATTCACCGTTATGACATCATCACCATTATGACATCATCACTATTGTGACATCATCACCATTATGACATCTCCATTATGACATCAACACCATTATGACATCATAACAATTGTGACATCATTACCATTGTGATATCATCACCATTATGACATCATCACCATTGTGACATCACTACCATTGTGACATCATCACCATTATGACATCATCACCTTTATGATATCACCATTGTGAAAACATCACTATTATGACATCAACACCATTGTGACATCATTACCTTTGTGACATCATCATCATTGTGAAAACATCACTATTATGACATCACTAACATTGTGACATCATCATCATCATGACATCATCAAAATGGATACATCATCACCACTGTGACATCATCATCATTGTGACGTCATCACCATTGTGACATCATCACTATTATGACATCATAACCATTGTGACATCATTACCATTATGCCATTATCATCATTATTACATCATCATCACACTGGTGATATCATCACCATGATGACATCCTCACCATTGTGACATCATCACTATTATGACATCATCACCACTATGACATCATCACCATTATGACACAACACCATTGTGACATCATCACTGCTGTTACATCATCACCACTGTGACATCATTACCATTGTGAGATCATCACATTTGTGACATCATCACTATTGTGACATCATCACCATTGTGACATCATACCATTATGACATCATTACCATTGTTACATCATCACCATTATGACGACATCATCATCATCATCATTAAGACATTATCACCATTATGACATTATTACCATTATGACATCATCACCATTGTGACATCATCATCACCGTGACATCATTACCCCTGTGACATCATCACCATTGTGACATCATCACTATTATGACATTATCACCATTTGACATAATCACCATTATGACATCATTATCATTATGATATCAACACCATTGTGACATCATCACCTTTATGACATCATCACTATTGTGACAAAAACACTATTATGACATCATCACCATAGTGACATCTTCATCACCATTGTGACATCATCACCATTGTGAAATCATCACTATTATGACATCAACACCATTGTGACATCATTACCTTTATGACATCATCACTATTATTACATCATACCATTATGACATCATCACCATTATGACATCATCATCATCATTATGACATCATCAAAATTGATACATCATCACCACTGTGACATCATCATCATCATCATCATCATCATCATCATCATCATCATTGTGACGTCATCACCATTGTGACATCATCACTATTATGACATCATAACCATTGTGACATCATTACCATTATGCCATTATCATCATTATTACATCATCATCACACTGGTGATATCATCACCATGGTGACATCCTCACCATTGTGACATGACTATTATTACATCATCACCATTGTGACATCATCACCATTATTTTATCACCATTATGACATCAACACCATTATGACATCATCATTATAACATCATCACCATTGTGACATCATACCATTATGACATCATCACAATTTTGACATCATCACCACTGTGTCCTCATCACTATTTTGACATATTCACCATTATGACATCATCAGCATTGAGAAATCATCACCATTATGACATCAACACCATTATGACATCATCACCATTGTGACAACATCTCCATTATGACATCAACACCACTATGACATCATCACCATTATATCATCATCACCATTATGACATCCTCACCATTGTGACATCCTCACCAGTGTGACATCATCACAATTGTGACATCATAACCATTGTGACATCATAACCATTGTGACATCAACATCCATAGTGACATCATCAGTATTGTGACATCATCACCATTGTAACATCATCACTATTATTACATCATACCATTATGACATCATCACCATTATGACATCATCATCATTAAGAAATCATCACCATTGTGACATTATCAGCATTATGACATCATCAACATTGTGACATTATCACCACTGTGACATCTTAACCATTGTGACATCATCACCATTGTGACATCATCACCATTGTGGCATCATTATCATTATGACATCTTCATCATTGTGGCATCATCACCTTTACTACATCATCACCATTGTGACATCACTATTATGACATCAACACCATTGTGAGATGATAACCATTATGACATCATCACTATTATGACATCATTACTATTGTGACATCATCACCATTATGACATAATCATTATTAAGACATCATCAAAATTGTGACATTATTACCACTGTGACATTATTACCATAGTGACTTCATCACCATTGTGACATAATCACTATTATGACATCATCACCATAGTGACATAATCACCATTATGCCATCATCATCATTATTACATCTTCATAACCACCATAGTGACATCATAACCATTGTGACATCAACACCAAAATGACATCATCACCATTGTGACATCAGTATCATTATGACAACATAACCATTGTGACATCAACACCATTATGACATCATCACCATAGTGACATCTTCATCATCATTATGACATCATCACCATTGTGACATCATCACCATTGTGACATCTACAATATGACATCAACACCATTATGACATCATCACCATTGTGACATCATCACCATTATGACATCATCACAATGACATCATAAACATTGTAACATCATTACCATTGTGACATCATCACCTTTGTGACATCATCACTACTGTGATATCATCACCATTGTGACATCATCACTATTATGACATCATACCATTGTGACATCATTACCATTGTGACATCATCACCATTATGACATCAACATCATTAAGACATCATCACCATTGTGACATTATAACCATTTTGATATTAACATCATTATGACATCATCACCATTATGACATCATCACTATTGTGACATTAGCACTATTATGACATCATCACCATTGTGACATCATTATCATTATGACATCATCACCTTAATGACATCATCAAAATTGGGACATCACCACCACTGTGACATCATTACCATTATGACATCATCACCATTATGAAATCATCACCATTGTGACATTATCACCATTGTGACATCGTAAACATTGTAACATTATTACCATTATGAAATCATCACCTTTGTGACATCATCACTATTGTGACATTATCACCATGGTGACATCATCCCTATTATGACATAATAACCATTGTGTCATCATTACCATTGTGAAATCATCAGCATTGTGACATCATCACTATTATGACATATTCACCGTTATGACATCATCACCATTATGACATCATCACTATTGTGACATCATCACCATTATGACATCTCCATTATGACATCAACACCATTATGACATCATAACAATTGTGACATCATTACCATTGTGATATCATCACCATTATGACATCATCACCATTGTGACATCACTACCATTGTGACATCATCACCATTATGACATCATCACCTTTATGATATCACCATTGTGAAAACATCACTATTATGACATCAACACCATTGTGACATCATTACCTTTGTGACATCATCATCATTGTGAAAACATCACTATTATGACATCACTAACATTGTGACATCATCATCATCATGACATCATCAAAATGGATACATCATCACCACTGTGACATCATCATCATTGTGACGTCATCACCATTGTGACATCATCACTATTATGACATCATAACCATTGTGACATTATTACCATTATGCCATTATCATCATTATTACATCATCATCACACTGGTGATATCATCACCATGATGACATCCTCACCATTGTGACATCATCACTATTATGACATCATCACCACTATGACATCATCACCATTATGACACAACACCATTGTGACATCATCACTGCTGTTACATCATCACCACTGTGACATCATTACCATTGTGAGATCATCACATTTGTGACATCATCACTATTGTGACATCATCACCATTGTGACATCATACCATTATGACATCATTACCATTGTTAAATCATCACCATTATGACGACATCATCATCATCATCATTAAGACATTATCACCATTATGACATTATTACCATTATGACATCATCACCATTGTGACATCATCATCACCGTGACATCATTACCCCTGTGACATCATCACCATTGTGACATCATCACTATTATGACATTATCACCATTTGACATAATCACCATTATGACATCATTATCATTATGATATCAACACCATTGTGACATCATCACCTTTATGACATCATCACTATTGTGACAAAAACACTATTATGACATCATCACCATAGTGACATCTTCATCACCATTGTGACATCATCACCATTGTGAAATCATCACTATTATGATATCATCACCATTATAACATCATCACTATTATGACATCATTACCTTTGTGACATCATCACCATTATGACATCATTAAAATTATGACATCATTACCACTGTGACATCATTACAATTGTGACATCATCACTATTATGCCATCATCATAATTACATCATTGTCATCATCATCATCATCATCATCATCATCATCATCATCATCGTGACATCATCACCATTGTGACATCATCACTATTATGACATCATTACCATTGCGACATCATCGCTATTATGACATCATCATCATTAGGACATCATAACCATTGTGACATTATCAACATTATGACATTATCACCATTGTGACATCATCACAATTGTGACATCATAACCATTGTGACATCATAACCATTGTGACATCAACATCCATAGTGACATCATCAGTATTGTGACATCATCACCATTGTAACATCATCACTATTATGACATCATACCATTATGACATCATCATCATTAAGAAATCATCACCATTGTGACATTATCAGCATTATGACATCATCAACATTGTGACATCATCACCACTGTGACATCATTATCATTATGACATCTTCATCATTGTGACATCATCACCTTTATTACATCATCACCATTGTGACATCACTATTATGACATCAACACCATTGTGAGATGATAACCATTATGACATCATCACTATTATGACATCATTACTATTGTGACATCATCACCATTATGACATAATCATTATTAAAACATCATCAAAATTGTGACATTATTACCACTGTGACATTATTAAAATAGTGACTTCATCACCATTGTGACATAATCACTATTATGACATCATCACCATAGTGACATCATCACCATTGTGACATCATCACCATTGTGACATCATTTTCATTATGACATCATCACCATTGTGACATCACCTTTATGACATCATCACCATTGTGACAACATCACTATTATGACATTATCACCATTGTGAGATCATCACCATTATGACATCTTCACCATTGTGATATCATCACCATTGTGACAACATCTCCATTATGACATCAACACCATTATGACATCATCACCGTTGTGACATCATCACCATTATGACATGACTATTATTACATCATCACCATTATTTCATCACCATTATGACATCAACACCATTATGACATCATCACCATTATGACATCATCATCATTATAACATCATCACCATTGTGACATCATACCATTATGACATCATCACAATTTTGACATCATCACCACTGTGACATCATTACCATGGTGACATCATCACCATTGTGACATCATCACTATTATGACATCATACCATTGTGACATAATTACCATTGTGACATCATCATCATTATGACATCAACATCATTAAGACATCATCACCTTTGTGACATTATAACCATTTTGATATTAACATCATTATGACATCATCACCATTATGACATCGTCACTATTGTGACATTAGCACTATTATGACAACATCACCATTGTGACATCATTATCATTATGACATCATCACCTTAATGACATCATTAAAATTGAAACATCACCACCACTGTGACATCATTACCATTATGACATCATCACCATTATGAAATCATCACCATTGTGACATTATCACCATTGTGACTTCGTAAACATTGTAACATTATTACCATTATGACATCATCACCTTTGTGACATCATCACTATTGTGACATTATCACCATTGTGACATCATCCCTATTATGACATAATAACCATTGTGACATCATAACCATTGTGTCATCATTACCATTGTGAAATCATCAGCATTGTGACATCATCACTATTATGACATATTCACCGTTATGACATCATCACCATTATGACATCATCACTATTGTGACATCATCACCATTATGACATCTCCATTATGACATCAACACCATTATGACATCATAACAATTGTGACATCATTACCATTGTGATATCACCACCATTATGACATCATCACCATTGTGACATCACTACCATTGTGACATCATCACCATTATGACATCATCACCTTTATGACATCACCATTGTGAAAACATCACTATTATGACATCAACACCATTGTGACATCATTACCTTTATGACATCATCACTATTATTACATCATACCATTATGACATCATCACCATTATGACATCATCATCATCATTATGACATCATCAAAATTGATACATCATCACCACTGTGACATCATCATCATCATCATCATCATCATCATCATTGTGACGTCATCACCATTGTGACATCATCACTATTATGACATCATAACCATTGTGACATCATTACCATTATGCCATTATCATCATTATTACATCATCATCACACTGGTGATATCATCACCATGGTGACATCCTCACCATTGTGACATGACTATTATTACATCATCACCATTGTGACATCATCACCATTATTTTATCACCATTATGACATCAACACCATTATGACATCATCATTATAACATCATCACCATTGTGACATCATACCATTATGACATCATCACAATTTTGACATCATCACCACTGTGTCCTCATCACTATTTTGACATATTCACCATTATGACATCATCAGCATTGAGAAATCATCACCATTATGACATCAACACCATTATGACATCATCACCATTGTGACAACATCTCCATTATGACATCAACACCACTATGACATCATCACCATTATATCATCATCACCATTATGACATCCTCACCATTGTGACATCCTCACCAGTGTGACATCATCACAATTGTGACATCATAACCATTGTGACATCATAACCATTGTGACATCAACATCCATAGTGACATCATCAGTATTGTGACATCATCACCATTGTAACATCATCACTATTATTACATCATACCATTATGACATCATCACCATTATGACATCATCATCATTAAGAAATCATCACCATTGTGACATTATCAGCATTATGACATCATCAACATTGTGACATTATCACCACTGTGACATCTTAACCATTGTGACATCATCACCATTGTGACATCATCACCATTGTGGCATCATTATCATTATGACATCTTCATCATTGTGGCATCATCACCTTTACTACATCATCACCATTGTGACATCACTATTATGACATCAACACCATTGTGAGATGATAACCATTATGACATCATCACTATTATGACATCATTACTATTGTGACATCATCACCATTATGACATAATCATTATTAAGACATCATCAAAATTGTGACATTATTACCACTGTGACATTATTACCATAGTGACTTCATCACCATTGTGACATAATCACTATTATGACATCATCACCATAGTGACATAATCACCATTATGCCATCATCATCATTATTACATCTTCATAACCACCATAGTGACATCATAACCATTGTGACATCAACACCAAAATGACATCATCACCATTGTGACATCAGTATCATTATGACAACATAACCATTGTGACATCAACACCATTATGACATCATCACCATAGTGACATCTTCATCATCATTATGACATCATCACCATTGTGACATCATCACCATTGTGACATCTACAATATGACATCAACACCATTATGACATCATCACCATTGTGACATCATCACCATTATGACATCATCACCATGACATCATAAACATTGTAACATCATTACCATTGTGACATCATCACCTTTGTGACATCATCACTACTGTGATATCATCACCATTGTGACATCATCACTATTATGACATCATACCATTGTGACATCATTACCATTGTGACATCATCACCATTATGACATCAACATCATTAAGACATCATCACCATTGTGACATTATAACCATTTTGATATTAACATCATTATGACATCATCACCATTATGACATCATCACTATTGTGACATTAGCACTATTATGACATCATCACCATTGTGACATCATTATCATTATGACATCATCACCTTAATGACATCATCAAAATTGGGACATCACCACCACTGTGACATCATTACCATTATGACATCATCACCATTATGAAATCATCACCATTGTGACATTATCACCATTGTGACATCGTAAACATTGTAACATTATTACCATTATGAAATCATCACCTTTGTGACATCATCACTATTGTGACATTATCACCATGGTGACATCATCCCTATTATGACATAATAACCATTGTGTCATCATTACCATTGTGAAATCATCAGCATTGTGACATCATCACTATTATGACATATTCACCGTTATGACATCATCACCATTATGACATCATCACTATTGTGACATCATCACCATTATGACATCTCCATTATGACATCAACACCATTATGACATCATAACAATTGTGACATCATTACCATTGTGATATCATCAACATTATGACATCATCACCATTGTGACATCACTACCATTGTGACATCATCACCATTATGACATCATCACCTTTATGACATCACCATTGTGAAAACATCACTATTATGACATCAACACCATTGTGACATCATTACCTTTGTGACATCATCATCATTGTGAAAACATCACTATTATGACATCACTAACATTGTGACATCATCATCATCATGACATCATCAAAATGGATACATCATCACCACTGTGACATCATCATCATTGTGACGTCATCACCATTGTGACATCATCACTATTATGACATCATAACCATTGTGACATCATTACCATTATGCCATTATCATCATTATTACATCATCATCACACTGGTGATATCATCACCATGATGACATCCTCACCATTGTGACATCATCACTATTATGACATCATCACCACTATGACATCATCACCATTATGACACAACACCATTGTGACATCATCACTGCTGTTACATCATCACCACTGTGACATCATTACCATTGTGAGATCATCACATTTGTGACATCATCACTATTGTGACATCATCACCATTGTGACATCATACCATTATGACATCATTACCATTGTTACATCATCACCATTATGACGACATCATCATCATCATCATTAAGACATTATCACCATTATGACATTATTACCATTATGACATCATCACCATTGTGACATCATCATCACCGTGACATCATTACCCCTGTGACATCATCACCATTGTGACATCATCACTATTATGACATTATCACCATTTGACATAATCACCATTATGACATCATTATCATTATGATATCAACACCATTGTGACATCATCACCTTTATGACATCATCACTATTGTGACAAAAACACTATTATGACATCATCACCATAGTGACATCTTCATCACCATTGTGACATCATCACCATTGTGAAATCATCACTATTATGATATCATCACCATTATAACATCATCACTATTATGACATCATTACCTTTGTGACATCATCACCATTATGACATCATTAAAATTATGACATCATTACCACTGTGACATCATTACAATTGTGACATCATCACTATTATGCCATCATCATAATTACATCATTGTCATCATCATCATCATCATCATCATCATCATCATCGTGACATCATCACCATTGTGACATCATCACTATTATGACATCATTACCATTGCGACATCATCGCTATTATGACATCATCATCATTAGGACATCATAACCATTGTGACATTATCAACATTATGACATTATCACCATTGTGACATCATCACAATTGTGACATCATAACCATTGTGACATCATAACCATTGTGACATCAACATCCATAGTGACATCATCAGTATTGTGACATCATCACCATTGTAACATCATCACTATTATGACATCATACCATTATGACATCATCATCATTAAGAAATCATCACCATTGTGACATTATCAGCATTATGACATCATCAACATTGTGACATCATCACCACTGTGACATCATTATCATTATGACATCTTCATCATTGTGACATCATCACCTTTATTACATCATCACCATTGTGACATCACTATTATGACATCAACACCATTGTGAGATGATAACCATTATGACATCATCACTATTATGACATCATTACTATTGTGACATCATCACCATTATGACATAATCATTATTAAAACATCATCAAAATTGTGACATTATTACCACTGTGACATTATTAAAATAGTGACTTCATCACCATTGTGACATAATCACTATTATGACATCATCACCATAGTGACATCATCACCATTGTGACATCATCACCATTGTGACATCATTTTCATTATGACATCATCACCATTGTGACATCACCTTTATGACATCATCACCATTGTGACAACATCACTATTATGACATTATCGCCATTGTGAGATCATCACCATTATGACATCATCACCATTATGACATCTTCACCATTGTGATATCATCACCATTATGACATCTTCACCATTGTGATATCATCACCATTGTGACAACATCTCCATTATGACATCAACACCATTATGACATCATCACCGTTGTGACATCATCACCATTATGACATGACTATTATTACATCATCACCATTATTTCATCACCATTATGACATCAACACCATTATGACATCATCACCATTATGACATCATCATCATTATAACATCATCACCATTGTGACATCATACCATTATGACATCATCACAATTTTGACATCATCACCACTGTGACATCATTACCATGGTGACATCATCACCATTGTGACATCATTACCATTATGCCACCATCATCATCATCATCATTATTACATCATCATCACCATGTTGACATCATCACCATTATGACATCATCATCATTATGACATTATCACCATTGTGACATCATAACCATTGTGACATCATCACCATTGTGACATCATAACCATTATTTCATCACCATTATGACATCAACACCATTATGACATCATCATCATTATAACATCATCACCATTGTGACATCATACCATTATGACATCATCACAATTTCGACATCATTACCACTGTGTCCTCATTACTATTATAACATATTCACCATTATGACATCATCAGCATTGAGAAATCATCACCATTATGACATCAACACCAACATGACATCATCACCATTGTGACAACATCTCCATTATGACATCAACACCACTATGACATCATCACCATTGTGATATCATCAACATTATAACATCATCACCATTATGACATCCTCACCATTGTGACATCCTCACCATTGTGACATCATAACCATTGTGACATCATCACCAGTGTGATATCATCACTATTATGACAACATCACCATTGTGACATAATCACCATTATGTCATCACCATTATGACATCAACACCATTATGACATCATCACCATTGTGACATCATCACCATTGTGACATCATCACAATTGTGACATCATAACCATTGTGACATCATAACCATTGTGACATCAACATCCATAGTGACATCACCACCATTGTAACATCATCACTATTATTACATCATACCATTATGACATCATCACCATTATGACATCATCATCATCATTAAGAAATCATCACCATTGTGACATTATCAGCATTATGACATCATCAACATTGTGACATAATCACCACTGTGACATCATAACCATTGTGACATCATCACTATTGTGGCATCATTATCATTATGACATCTTCATCATTGTGGCATCATCACCTTTATTACATCATCACCATTGTGACATCATCACTATTATGACATCATCACTATTATGACATCACCACCATTATGACATCATCACTATTATGACATCATTACTATTATGACATCATCACCATTATGACATAATCATTATTAAGACATTATCAAAATTGTGACATTATTACCATAGTGACTTCATCACCATTGTGACATAATCACTATTATGACATCATCACCATTATGACATCATCACCATTGTAACATCATTGCCATTGTGGCATCATCACCTTTGTGACATCATCACTACTGTGATATCATCACAATTGTGACATCATCACTATTATGACATCATACCATTGTGACATCATTACCATTGTGACATCATCATCATTATGACATCAACATCATTAAGACATCATCACCTTTGTGACATTATAACCATTTTGATATTAACATCATTATGACATCATCACCATTATGACATCGTCACTATTGTGACATTAGCACTATTATGACATCATCACCATTGTGACATCATTATCATTATGACATCATCACCTTAATGACATCATTAAAATTGGGACATCACCACCACTGTGACATCATTACCATTATGACATCATCACCATTATGAAATCATCACCATTGTGACATTATCACCATTGTGACTTCGTAAACATTGTAACATTATTACCATTATGACATCATCACCTTTGTGACATCATCACTATTGTGACATTATCACCATTGTGACATCATCCCTATTATGACATAATAACCATTGTGACATCATAACCATTGTGTCATCATTACCATTGTGAAATCATCAGCATTGTGACATCATCACTATTATGACATATTCACCGTTATGACATCATCACCATTATGACATCATCACTATTGTGACATCATCACCATTATGACATCTCCATTATGACATCAACACCATTATGACATCATAACAATTGTGACATCATTACCATTGTGATATCACCACCATTATGACATCATCACCATTGTGACATCACTACCATTGTGACATCATCACCATTATGACATAATCACCTTTATGACATCACCATTGTGAAAACATCACTATTATGACATCAACACCATTGTGACATCATTACCTTTGTGACATCATCATCATTGTGAATACATCACTATTATGACATCACTAACATTGTGACATCATCATCATCATTATGACATCATCAAAATTGATACATCATCACCACTGTGACATCATCATCATCATCATCATCATCATCATTGTGACGTCATCACCAGTGTGACATCATCACTATTATGACATCATAACCATTGTGACATCATTACCATTATGCCATTATCATCATTATTACATCATCATCACACTGGTGATATCATCACCATGGTGACATGCTCACCATTGTGACATGACTATTATTACATCATCACCATTGTGACATCATCACCATTATTTTATCACCATTATGACATCAACACCATTATGACATCATCATCATTATAACATCATCACCATTGTGACATCATACCATTATGACATCATCACAATTTTGACATCATCACCACTGTGTCCTCATTACTATTATGACATATTCACCATTATGACATCATCAGCATTGAGAAATCATCACCATTATGACATCAACACCATTATGACATCATCACCATTGTGACAACATCTCCATTATGACATCAACACCACTATGACATCATCACCATTGTGATATCATCAACATTATATCATCATCACCATTATGACATCCTCACCATTGTGACACCATCACCAGTGTGATATCATCACTATTATGACAACATCACCATTGTGACATAATCACCATTATGTCATCACCATTATGACATCAACACCATTATGACATCATCACCATTGTCACATCATCACAATTGTGACATCATAACCATTGTGACATCATAACCATTGTGACATCAACATCCATAGTGACATCATCAGTATTGTGACATCATCACCATTGTAACATCATCACTATTATTACATCATACCATTATGACTTCATCACCATTAAGACATCATCATCATTAAGAAATCATCACCATTGTGACATTATCAGCATTATGACATCATCAACATTGTGACATTATCACCACTGTGACATCTTAACCATTGTGACATCATCACCATTGTGACATCATCACCATTGTGGCATCATTATCATTATGACATCTTCATCATTGTGGCATCATCACCTTTATTACATCATCACCATTGTGACATCACTATTATGACATCAACACCATTGTGAGATGATAACCATTATGACATCATCACTATTATGACATCATCACCATTATGACATCATCACTATTATGACATCATTACTATTGTGACATCATCATTATTAAGACATCATCAAAATTGTGACATTATTACCACTGTGACATTATTACCATAGTGACTTCATCACCATTGTGACATAATCACTATTATGACATCATCACCATAGTGACATCATCACCATTATGCCATCATCATCATTATTACATCTTCATAACCACCATAGTGACATCATAACCATTGTGACATCAACACCAAAATGACATCATCACCATTGTGACATCATTATCATTATGACAACATAACCATTGTGACATCAACACCATTATGACATCATCACCATAGTGACATCTTCATCATCATTATGACATCATCACCATTGTGACATCATCACCATTGTGACATCTACAATATGACATCAACACCATTATGACATCATCACCATTGTGACATCATCACCATTATGACATCATCACCATTGTGACATCATCACCATTGTGACATCTACAATATGACATCAACACCATTATGACATCATCACCATTGTGACATCATCACCATTATGACACCATCACCATTGTGACATCATAAACATTGTAACATCATTACCATTGTGACATCATCACCTTTGTGACATCATCACTACTGTGATATCATCACCATTGAGACATCATCACTATTATGACATCATAACATTGTGACATCATTACCATTGTGACATCATCACCATTATGACATCAACATCATTAAGACATCATCACCATTGTGACATTATAACCATTTTGATATTAACATCATTATGACATCATCACCATTATGACATCATCACTATTGTGACATTAGCACTATTATGACATCATCACCATTGTGACATCATTATCATTATGACATCATCACCTTAATGACATCATCAAAATTGGGACATCACCACCACTGTGACATCATTACCATTATGACATCATCACCATTATGAAATCATCACCATTGTGACATTATCACCATTGTGACATCGTAAACATTGTAACATTATTACCATTATGAAATCATCACCTTTGTGACATCATCACTATTGTGACATTATCACCATGGTGACATCATCCCTATTATGACATAATAACCATTGTGACATCATAACCATTGTGTCATCATCACCATTGTGAAATCATCAGCATTGTGACATCATCACTATTATGACATATTCACCGTTATGACATCATCACCATTATGACATCATCACTATTGTGACATCATCACCATTATGACATCTCCATTATGACATCAACACCATTATGACATCATAACAATTGTGACATCATTACCATTGTGATATCATCACCATTATGACATCATCACCATTGTGACATCACTACCATTGTGACATAATCACCATTATGACATCATCACCTTTATGACATCACCATTGTGAAAACATCACTATTATGACATCAACACCATTGTGACATCATTACCTTTGTGACATCATCATCATTGTGAAAACATCACTATTATGACATCACTAACATTGTGACATCATCATCATCATCATCATCATCATCATCATCATGACATCATCAAAATGGATACATCATCACCACTGTGACATCATCATCATTGTGATGTCATCACCATTGTGACATCATCACTATTATGACATCATAACCATTGTGACATCATTACCATTATGCCATTATCATCATTATTACATCATCATCACACTGGTGATATCATCACCATGATGACATCCTCACCATTGTGACATCATCACTATTATGACATCATCACCACTGTGACATCATCACCATTATGACACAACACCATTGTGACATCATCACTGCTGTTACATCATCACCACTGTGACATCATTACCATTGTGAGATCATCACATTTGTGACATCATCACTATTGTGACATCATCACCATTGTGACATCATACCATTATGACATCATTTCCATTGTTACATCATCACCATTATGACATCATCATCATCATTAAGACATCATCACCATTGTGACATTATCACCATTATGACATCATCACCATTGTGACATCATCATAACCGTGACATCATTTCCCCTGTGACATCATCACCATTGTGACATCATCACTATTATGACATTATCACCATTTGACATAATCACCATTATGACATCATTATCATTATGATATCAACACCATTGTGACATCATCACTTTTATGACATCATCACTATTGTGACAAAAACACTATTATGACATCATCACCATAGTGACATCTTCATCACCATTGTGACATCATCACCATTGTGAAATCATCACTGTTATGATATCATCACCATTATAACATCATCACTATTATGACATCATTACCTTTGTGACATCATCACCATTATGACATCATTAAAATTATGACATCATCACCACTGTGACATCATTACAATTGTGACATCATCACTATTATGCCATCATCATAATTACATAATTGTCATCATCATCATCATCATCATCATCATCATCATCACCATCACCATTGTGACATCATAACCATTGTGACATCATCACCATTGTGACATCATCACTATTATGACATCATTACCATTGCGACATCATCGCTATTGTGACATCATCATCATTAGGACATCATAACCATTGTGACATTATCAACATTATGACATTATCACCATTGTGACATCATCACAATTGTGACATCATAACCATTGTGACATCATAACCATTGTGACATCAACATCCATAGTGACATCATCAGTATTGTGACATCATCACCATTGTAACATCATCACTATTATGACATCATACCATTATGACATCATCATCATTAAGAAATCATCACCATTGTGACATTATCAGCATTATGACATCATCAACATTGTGACATCATCACCACTGTGACATCATTATCATTATGACATCTTCATCATTGTGACATCATCACCTTTATTACATCATCACCATTGTGACATCACTATTATGACATCAACACCATTGTGAGATGATAACCATTATGACATCATCACTATTATGACATCATAACCATTATGACATCATCACTAATCTGACATCATTACTATTGTGACATCATCACCATTATGACATCATCACCATTATGACATCTTCACCATTGTGATATCATCACCATTGTGACAACATCTCCATTATGACATCAACACCATTATGACATCATCACCGTTGTGACATCATCACCATTATGACATGACTATTATTACATCATCACCATTATTTCATCACCATTATGACATCAACACCATTATGACATCATCACCATTATGACATCATCATCATCATTATAACATCATCACCATTGTGACATCATACCATTATGACATCATCACAATTTTGACATCATCACCACTGTGACATCGTTACCATGGTGACATCATCACCATTGTGACATCATCACTATTATGACATCATACCATTGTGACATCATTACCATTGTGACATCATCATCATTATGACATGAACATCATTAAGACATCATCACCTTTGTGACATTATAACCATTTTGATATTAACATCATTATGACATCATCACCATTATGACATCGTCACTATTGTGACATTAGCACTATTATGACATCATCACCATTGTGACATCATTATCATTATGACATCATCACCTTAATGACATCATTAAAATTGAAACATCACCACCACTGTGACATCATTACCATTATGACATCATCACCATTATGAAATCATCACCATTGTGACATTATCACCATTGTGACTTCGTAAACATTGTAACATTATTACCATTATGACATCATCACCTTTGTGACATCATCACTATTGTGACATTATCACCATTGTGACATCATCCCTATTATGACATAATAACCATTGTGACATCATAACCATTGTGTCATCATTACCATTGTGAAATCATCAGCATTGTGACATCATCACTATTATGACATATTCACCGTTATGACATCATCACCATTATGACATCATCACTATTGTGACATCATCACCATTATGACATCTCCATTATGACATCAACACCATTATGACATCATAACAATTGTGACATCATTACCATTGTGATATCACCACCTTTATGACATCATCACCATTGTGACATCACTACCATTGTGACATCATCACCATTATGACATCATCACCTTTATGACATCACCATTGTGAAAACATCACTATTATGACATCAACACCATTGTGACATCATTACCTTTATGACATCATCACTGTTATTACATCATACCATTATGACATCATCACCATTATGACATCATCATCATCATTATGACATCATCAATATTGATACATCATCACCACTGTGACATCATCATCATCATCATCATCATCATCATTGTGACGTCATCACCATTGTGACATCATCACTATTATGACATCATAACCATTGTGACATCATTACCATTATGCCATTATCATCATTATTACATCATCATCACACTGGTGATATCATCACCATGGTGACATCCT
This sequence comes from Pseudophryne corroboree, assembly GCF_028390025.1. Classification (NCBI taxonomy): domain Eukaryota; kingdom Metazoa; phylum Chordata; class Amphibia; order Anura; family Myobatrachidae; genus Pseudophryne; species Pseudophryne corroboree. The sequence continues at coordinate 1,176,566,297 of NC_086444.1, forward strand.
CACCATTGTGACATGACTATTATTACATCATCACCATTGTGACATCATCACCATTATTTTATCACCATTATGACATCAACACCATTATGACATCATCATTATAACATCATCACCATTGTGACATCATACCATTATGACATCATCACAATTTTGACATCATCACCACTGTGTCCTCATCACTATTTTGACATATTCACCATTATGACATCATCAGCATTGAGAAATCATCACCATTATGACATCAACACCATTATGACATCATCACCATTGTGACAACATCTCCATTATGACATCAACACCACTATGACATCATCACCATTATATCATCATCACCATTATGACATCCTCACCATTGTGACATTCTCACCAGTGTGACATCATCACAATTGTGACATCATAACCATTGTGACATCATAACCATTGTGACATCAACATCCATAGTGACATCATCAGTATTGTGACATCATCACCATTGTAACATCATCACTATTATTACATCATACCATTATGACATCATCACCATTATGACATCATCATCATTAAGAAATCATCACCATTGTGACATTATCAGCATTATGACATCATCAACATTGTGACATTATCACCACTGTGACATCTTAACCATTGTGACATCATCACCATTGTGACATCATCACCATTGTGGCATCATTATCATTATGACATCTTCATCATTGTGGCATCATCACCTTTACTACATCATCACCATTGTGACATCACTATTATGACATCAACACCATTGTGAGATGATAACCATTATGACATCATCACTATTATGACATCATTACTATTGTGACATCATCACCATTATGACATAATCATTATTAAGACATCATCAAAATTGTGACATTATTACCACTGTGACATTATTACCATAGTGACTTCATCACCATTGTGACATAATCACTATTATGACATCATCACCATAGTGACATAATCACCATTATGCCATCATCATCATTATTACATCTTCATAACCACCATAGTGACATCATAACCATTGTGACATCAACACCAAAATGACATCATCACCATTGTGACATCAGTATCATTATGACAACATAACCATTGTGACATCAACACCATTATGACATCATCACCATAGTGACATCTTCATCATCATTATGACATCATCACCATTGTGACATCATCACCATTGTGACATCTACAATATGACATCAACACCATTATGACATCATCACCATTGTGACATCATCACCATTATGACATCATCACCATGACATCATAAACATTGTAACATCATTACCATTGTGACATCATCACCTTTGTGACATCATCACTACTGTGATATCATCACCATTGTGACATCATCACTATTATGACATCATACCATTGTGACATCATTACCATTGTGACATCATCACCATTATGACATCAACATCATTAAGACATCATCACCATTGTGACATTATAACCATTTTGATATTAACATCATTATGACATCATCACCATCATGACATCATCACTATTGTGACATTAGCACTATTATGACATCATCACCATTGTGACATCATTATCATTATGACATCATCACCTTAATGACATCATCAAAATTGGGACATCACCACCACTGTGACATCATTACCATTATGACATCATCACCATTATGAAATCATCACCATTGTGACATTATCACCATTGTGACATCGTAAACATTGTAACATTATTACCATTATGAAATCATCACCTTTGTGACATCATCACTATTGTGACATTATCACCATGGTGACATCATCCCTATTATGACATAATAACCATTGTGTCATCATTACCATTGTGAAATCATCAGCATTGTGACATCATCACTATTATGACATATTCACCGTTATGACATCATCACCATTATGACATCATCACTATTGTGACATCATCACCATTATGACATCTCCATTATGACATCAACACCATTATGACATCATAACAATTGTGACATCATTACCATTGTGATATCATCACCATTATGACATCATCACCATTGTGACATCACTACCATTGTGACATCATCACCATTATGACATCATCACCTTTATGACATCACCATTGTGAAAACATCACTATTATGACATCAACACCATTGTGACATCATTACCTTTGTGACATCATCATCATTGTGAAAACATCACTATTATGACATCACTAACATTGTGACATCATCATCATCATGACATCATCAAAATGGATACATCATCACCACTGTGACATCATCATCATTGTGACGTCATCACCATTGTGACATCATTACCATTATGCCATTATCATCATTATTACATCATCATCACACTGGTGATATCATCACCATGATGACATCCTCACCATTGTGACATCATCACTATTATGACATCATCACCACTATGACATCATCACCATTATGACACTACACCATTGTGACATCATCACTGCTGTTACATCATCACCACTGTGACATCATTACCATTGTGAGATCATCACATTTGTGACATCATCACTATTGTGACATCATCACCATTGTGACATCATACCATTATGACATCATTACCATTGTTACATCATTACCATTATGACGACATCATCATCATCATCATTAAGACATTATCACCATTATGACATTATTACCATTATGACATCATCACCATTGTGACATCATCATCACCGTGACATCATTACCCCTGTGACATCATCACCATTGTGACATCATCACTATTATGACATTATCACCATTTGACATAATCACCATTATGACATCATTATCATTATGATATCAACACCATTGTGACATCATCACCTTTATGACATCATCACTATTGTGACAAAAACACTATTATGACATCATCACCATAGTGACATCTTCATCACCATTGTGACATCATCACCATTGTGAAATCATCACTATTATGATATCATCACCATTATAACATCATCACTATTATGACATCATTACCTTTGTGACATCATCACCATTATGACATCATTAAAATTATGACATCATTACCACTGTGACATCATTACAATTGTGACATCATCACTATTATGCCATCATCATAATTACATCATTGTCATCATCATCATCATCATCATCATCATCATCATCATCATCATCGTGACATCATCACCATTGTGACATCATCACTATTATGACATCATTACCATTGCGACATCATCGCTATTATGACATCATCATCATTAGGACATCATAACCATTGTGACATTATCAACATTATGACATTATCACCATTGTGACATCATCACAATTGTGACATCATAACCATTGTGACATCATAACCATTGTGACATCAACATCCATAGTGACATCATCAGTATTGTGACATCATTACTATTGTGACATCATCACCATTATGACATAATCATTATTAAAACATCATCAAAATTGTGACATTATTACCACTGTGACATTATTAAAATAGTGACTTCATCACCATTGTGACATAATCACTATTATGACATCATCACCATAGTGACATCATCACCATTGTGACATCATCACCATTGTGACATCATTTTCATTATGACATCATCACCATTGTGACATCACCTTTATGACATCATCACCATTGTGACAACATCACTATTATGACATTATCGCCATTGTGAGATCATCACCATTATGACATCATCACCATTATGACATCTTCACCATTGTGATATCATCACCATTATGACATCTTCACCATTGTGATATCATCACCATTGTGACAACATCTCCATTATGACATCAACACCATTATGACATCATCACCGTTGTGACATCATCACCATTATGACATGACTATTATTACATCATCACCATTATTTCATCACCATTATGACATCAACACCATTATGACATCATCACCATTATGACATCATCATCATTATAACATCATCACCATTGTGACATCATACCATTATGACATCATCACAATTTTGACATCATCACCACTGTGACATCATTACCATGGTGACATCATCACCATTGTGACATCATTACCATTATGCCACCATCATCATCATCATCATTATTACATCATCATCACCATGTTGACATCATCACCATTATGACATCATCATCATTATGACTTTATCACCATTGTGACATCATAACCATTGTGACATCATCACCATTGTGACATCATAACCATTATTTCATCACCATTATGACATCAACACCATTATGACATCATCATCATTATAACATCATCACCATTGTGACATCATACCATTATGACATCATCACAATTTCGACATCATTACCACTGTGTCCTCATTACTATTATAACATATTCACCATTATGACATCATCAGCATTGAGAAATCATCACCATTATGACATCAACACCAACATGACATCATCACCATTGTGACAACATCTCCATTATGACATCAACACCACTATGACATCATCACCATTGTGATATCATCAACATTATAACATCATCACCATTATGACATCCTCACCATTGTGACATCCTCACCATTGTGACATCATAACCATTGTGACATCATCACCAGTGTGATATCATCACTATTATGACAACATCACCATTGTGACATAATCACCATTATGTCATCACCATTATGACATCAACACCATTATGACATCATCACCATTGTGACATCATCACCATTGTGACATCATCACAATTGTGACATCATAACCATTGTGACATCATAACCATTGTGACATCAACATCCATAGTGACATCACCACCATTGTAACATCATCACTATTATTACATCATACCATTATGACATCATCACCATTATGACATCATCATCATCATTAAGAAATCATCACCATTGTGACATTATCAGCATTATGACATCATCAACATTGTGACATAATCACCACTGTGACATCATAACCATTGTGACATCATCACTATTGTGGCATCATTATCATTATGACATCTTCATCATTGTGACATCATCACCTTTATTACATCATCACCATTGAGACATCACTATTATGACATCAACACCATTGTGAGATGATAACCATTATGACATCATCACTATTATGACATCATCACTATTATGACATCACCACCATTATGACATCATCACTATTATGACATCATTACTATTATGACATCATCACCATTATGACATAATCATTATTAAGACATTATCAAAATTGTGACATTATTACCATAGTGACTTCATCACCATTGTGACATAATCACTATTATGACATCATCACCATTATGACATCATCACCATTGTAACATCATTGCCATTGTGGCATCATCACCTTTGTGACATCATCACTACTGTGATATCATCACAATTGTGACATCATCACTATTATGACATCATACCATTGTGACATCATTACCATTGTGACATCATCATCATTATGACATCAACATCATTAAGACATCATCACCTTTGTGACATTATAACCATTTTGATATTAACATCATTATGACATCATCACCATTATGACATCGTCACTATTGTGACATTAGCACTATTATGACATCATCACCATTGTGACATCATTATCATTATGACATCATCACCTTAATGACATCATTAAAATTGAAACATCACCACCACTGTGACATCATTACCATTATGACATCATCACCATTATGAAATCATCACCATTGTGACATTATCACCATTGTGACTTCGTAAACATTGTAACATTATTACCATTATGACATCATCACCTTTGTGACATCATCACTATTGTGACATTATCACCATTGTGACATCATCCCTATTATGACATAATAACCATTGTGACATCATAACCATTGTGTCATCATTACCATTGTGAAATCATCAGCATTGTGACATCATCACTATTATGACATATTCACCGTTATGACATCATCACCATTATGACATCATCACTATTGTGACATCATCACCATTATGACATCTCCATTATGACATCAACACCATTATGACATCATAACAATTGTGACATCATTACCATTGTGATATCACCACCATTATGACATCATCACCATTGTGACATCACTACCATTGTGACATCATCACCATTATGACATAATCACCTTTATGACATCACCATTGTGAAAACATCACTATTATGACATCAACACCATTGTGACATCATTACCTTTGTGACATCATCATCATTGTGAATACATCACTATTATGACATCACTAACATTGTGACATCATCATCATCATTATGACATCATCAAAATTGATACATCATCACCACTGTGACATCATCATCATCATCATCATCATCATTGTGACGTCATCACCAGTGTGACATCATCACTATTATGACATCATAACCATTGTGACATCATTACCATTATGCCATTATCATCATTATTACATCATCATCACACTGGTGATATCATCACCATGGTGACATCCTCACCATTGTGACATGACTATTATTACATCATCACCATTGTGACATCATCACCATTATTTTATCACCATTATGACATCAACACCATTATGACATCATCATCATTATAACATCATCACCATTGTGACATCATACCATTATGACATCATCACAATTTTGACATCATCACCACTGTGTCCTCATTACTATTATGACATATTCACCATTATGACATCATCAGCATTGAGAAATCATCACCATTATGACATCAACACCATTATGACATCATCACCATTGTGACAACATCTCCATTATGACATCAACACCACTATGACATCATCACCATTGTGATATCATCAACATTATATCATCATCACCATTATGACATCCTCACCATTGTGACACCATCACCAGTGTGATATCATCACTATTATGACAACATCACCATTGTGACATAATCACCATTATATCATCACCATTATGACATCAACACCATTATGACATCATCACCATTGTCACATCATCACAATTGTGACATCATAACCATTGTGACATCATAACCATTGTGACATCAACATCCATAGTGACATCATCAGTATTGTGACATCATCACCATTGTAACATCATCACTATTATTACATCATACCATTATGACTTCATCACCATTAAGACATCATCATCATTAAGAAATCATCACCATTGTGACATTATCAGCATTATGACATCATCAACATTGTGACATTATCACCACTGTGACATCTTAACCATTGTGACATCATCACCATTGTGACATCATCACCATTGTGGCATCATTATCATTATGACATCTTCATCATTGTGGCATCATCACCTTTATTACATCATCACCATTGTGACATCACTATTATGACATCAACACCATTGTGAGATGATAACCATTATGACATCATCACTATTATGACATCATCACCATTATGACATCATCACTATTATGACATCATTACTATTGTGACATCATCACCATTATGACATAATCATTATTAAGACATCATCAAAATTGTGACATTATTACCACTGTGACATTATTACCATAGTGACTTCATCACCATTGTGACATAATCACTATTATGACATCATCACCATAGTGACATCATCACCATTATGCCATCATCATCATTATTACATCTTCATAACCACCATAGTGACATCATAACCATTGTGACATCAACACCAAAATGACATCATCACCATTGTGACATCATTATCATTATGACAACATAACCATTGTGACATCAACACCATTATGACATCATCACCATAGTGACATCTTCATCATCATTATGACATCATCACCATTGTGACATCATCACCATTGTGACATCTACAATATGACATCAACACCATTATGACATCATCACCATTGTGACATCATCACCATTATGACATCATCACCATTGTGACATCATCACCATTGTGACATCTACAATATGACATCAACACCATTATGACATCATCACCATTGTGACATCATCACCATTATGACACCATCACCATTGTGACATCATAAACATTGTAACATCATTACCATTGTGACATCATCACCTTTGTGACATCATCACTACTGTGATATCATCACCATTGAGACATCATCACTATTATGACATCATAACATTGTGACATCATTACCATTGTGACATCATCACCATTATGACATCAACATCATTAAGACATCATCACCATTGTGACATTATAACCATTTTGATATTAACATCATTATGACATCATCACCATTATGACATCATCACTATTGTGACATTAGCACTATTATGACATCATCACCATTGTGACATCATTATCATTATGACATCATCACCTTAATGACATCATCAAAATTGGGACATCACCACCACTGTGACATCATTACCATTATGACATCATCACCATTATGAAATCATCACCATTGTGACATTATCACCATTGTGACATCGTAAACATTGTAACATTATTACCATTATGAAATCATCACCTTTGTGACATCATCACTATTGTGACATTATCACCATGGTGACATCATCCCTATTATGACATAATAACCATTGTGACATCATAACCATTGTGTCATCATCACCATTGTGAAATCATCAGCATTGTGACATCATCACTATTATGACATATTCACCGTTATGACATCATCACCATTATGACATCATCACTATTGTGACATCATCACCATTATGACATCTCCATTATGACATCAACACCATTATGACATCATAACAATTGTGACATCATTACCATTGTGATATCATCACCATTATGACATCATCACCATTGTGACATCACTACCATTGTGACATAATCACCATTATGACATCATCACCTTTATGACATCACCATTGTGAAAACATCACTATTATGACATCAACACCATTGTGACATCATTACCTTTGTGACATCATCATCATTGTGAAAACATCACTATTATGACATCACTAACATTGTGACATCATCATCATCATCATCATCATCATCATCATCATCATCATCATCATGACATCATCAAAATGGATACATCATCACCACTGTGACATCATCATCATTGTGATGTCATCACCATTGTGACATCATCACTATTATGACATCATAACCATTGTGACATCATTACCATTATGCCATTATCATCATTATTACATCATCATCACACTGGTGATATCATCACCATGATGACATCCTCTCCATTGTGACATCATCACTATTATGACATCATCACCACTGTGACATCATCACCATTATGACACAACACCATTGTGACATCATCACTGCTGTTACATCATCACCACTGTGACATCATTACCATTGTGAGATCATCACATTTGTGACATCATCACTATTGTGACATCATCACCATTGTGACATCATACCATTATGACATCATTTCCATTGTTACATCATCACCATTATGACATCATCATCATCATTAAGACATCATCACCATTGTGACATTATCACCATTATGACATCATCACCATTGTGACATCATCATAACCGTGACATCATTTCCCCTGTGACATCATCACCATTGTGACATCATCACTATTATGACATTATCACCATTTGACATAATCACCATTATGACATCATTATCATAATGATATCAACACCATTGTGACATCATCACTTTTATGACATCATCACTATTGTGACAAAAACACTATTATGACATCATCACCATAGTGACATCTTCATCACCATTGTGACATCATCACCATTGTGAAATCATCACTGTTATGATATCATCACCATTATAACATCATCACTATTATGACATCATTACCTTTGTGACATCATCACCATTATGACATCATTAAAATTATGACATCATCACCACTGTGACATCATTACAATTGTGACATCATCACTATTATGCCATCATCATAATTACATAATTGTCATCATCATCATCATCATCATCATCATCATCATCATCACCATTGTGACATCATAACCATTGTGACATCATCACCATTGTGACATCATCACTATTATGACATCATTACCATTGCGACATCATCGCTATTGTGACATCATCATCATTAGGACATCATAACCATTGTGACATTATCAACATTATGACATTATCACCATTGTGACATCATCACAATTGTGACATCATAACCATTGTGACATCATAACCATTGTGACATCAACATCCATAGTGACATCATCAGTATTGTGACATCATCACCATTGTAACATCATCACTATTATGACATCATACCATTATGACATCATCATCATTAAGAAATCATCACCATTGTGACATTATCAGCATTATGACATCATCAACATTGTGACATCATCACCACTGTGACATCTTAACCATTGTGACATCATCACCATTGTGACATCATCACCATTGTGGCATCATTATCATTATGACATCTTCATCATTGTGGCATCATCACCTTTACTACATCATCACCATTGTGACATCACTATTATGACATCAACACCATTGTGAGATGATAACCATTATGACATCATCACTATTATGACATCATTACTATTGTGACATCATCACCATTATGACATAATCATTATTAAGACATCATCAAAATTGTGACATTATTACCACTGTGACATTATTACCATAGTGACTTCATCACCATTGTGACATAATCACTATTATGACATCATCACCATAGTGACATAATCACCATTATGCCATCATCATCATTATTACATCTTCATAACCACCATAGTGACATCATAACCATTGTGACATCAACACCAAAATGACATCATCACCATTGTGACATCAGTATCATTATGACAACATAACCATTGTGACATCAACACCATTATGACATCATCACCATAGTGACATCTTCATCATCATTATGACATCATCACCATTGTGACATCATCACCATTGTGACATCTACAATATGACATCAACACCATTATGACATCATCACCATTGTGACATCATCACCATTATGACATCATCACCATGACATCATAAACATTGTAACATCATTACCATTGTGACATCATCACCTTTGTGACATCATCACTACTGTGATATCATCACCATTGTGACATCATCACTATTATGACATCATACTATTGTGACATCATTACCATTGTGACATCATCACCATTATGACATCAACATCATTAAGACATCATCACCATTGTGACATTATGACCATTTTGATATTAACATCATTATGACATCATCACCATCATGACATCATCACTATTGTGACATTAGCACTATTATGACATCATCACCATTGTGACATCATTATCATTATGACATCATCACCTTAATGACATCATCAAAATTGGGACATCACCACCACTGTGACATCATTACCATTATGACATCATCACCATTATGAAATCATCACCATTGTGACATTATCACCATTGTGACATCGTAAACATTGTAACATTATTACCATTATGAAATCATCACCTTTGTGACATCATCACTATTGTGACATTATCACCATGGTGACATCATCCCTATTATGACATAATAACCATTGTGTCATCATTACCATTGTGAAATCATCAGCATTGTGACATCATCACTATTATGACATATTCACCGTTATGACATCATCACCATTATGACATCATCACTATTGTGACATCATCACCATTATGACATCTCCATTATGACATCAACACCATTATGACATCATAACAATTGTGACATCATTACCATTGTGATATCATCACCATTATGACATCATCACCATTGTGACATCACTACCATTGTGACATCATCACCATTATGACATCATCACCTTTATGACATCACCATTGTGAAAACATCACTATTATGACATCAACACCATTGTGACATCATTACCTTTGTGACATCATCATCATTGTGAAAACATCACTATTATGACATCACTAACATTGTGACATCATCATCATCATGACATCATCAAAATGGATACATCATCACCACTGTGACATCATCATCATTGTGACGTCATCGCCATTGTGACATCATCACTATTATGACATCATAACCATTGTGACATCATTACCATTATGCCATTATCATCATTATTACATCATCATCACACTGGTGATATCATCACCATGATGACATCCTCACCATTGTGACATCATCACTATTATGACATCATCACCACTATGACATCATCACCATTATGACACAACACCATTGTGACATCATCACTGCTGTTACATCATCACCACTGTGACATCATTACCATTGTGAGATCATCACATTTGTGACATCATCACTATTGTGACATCATCACCATTGTGACATCATACCATTATGACATCATTACCATTGTTACATCATCACCATTATGACGACATCATCATCATCATCATTAAGACATTATCACCATTATGACATTATTACCATTATGACATCATCACCATTGTGACATCATCATCACCGTGACATCATTACCCCTGTGACATCATCACCATTGTGACATCATCACTATTATGACATTATCACCATTTGACATAATCACCATTATGACATCATTATCATTATGATATCAACACCATTGTGACATCATCACCTTTATGACATCATCACTATTGTGACAAAAACACTATTATGACATCATCACCATAGTGACATCTTCATCACCATTGTGACATCATCACCATTGTGAAATCATCACTATTATGATATCATCACCATTATAACATCATCACTATTATGACATCATTACCTTTGTGACATCATCACCATTATGACATCATTAAAATTATGACATCATTACCACTGTGACATCATTACAATTGTGACATCATCACTATTATGCCATCATCATAATTACATCATTGTCGTCATCATCATCATCATCATCATCATCATCGTGACATCACCACCATTGTGACATCATCACTATTATGACATCATTACCATTGCGACATCATCGCTATTATGACATCATCATCATTAGGACATCATAACCATTGTGACATTATCAACATTATGACATTATCACCATTGTGACATCATCACAATTGTGACATCATAACCATTGTGACATCATAACCATTGTGACATCAACATCCATAGTGACATCATCAGTATTGTGACATCATTACTATTGTGACATCATCACCATTATGACATAATCATTATTAAAACATCATCAAAATTGTGACATTATTACCACTGTGACATTATTAAAATAGTGACTTCATCACCATTGTGACATAATCACTATTATGACATCATCACCATAGTGACATCATCACCATTGTGACATCATCACCATTGTGACATCATTTTCATTATGACATCATCACCATTGTGACATCACCTTTATGACATCATCACCATTGTGACAACATCACTATTATGACATTATCGCCATTGTGAGATCATCACCATTATGACATCATCACCATTATGACATCTTCACCATTGTGATATCATCACCATTATGACATCTTCACCATTGTGATATCATCACCATTGTGACAACATCTCCATTATGACATCAACACCATTATGACATCATCACCGTTGTGACATCATCACCATTATGACATGACTATTATTACATCATCACCATTATTTCATCACCATTATGACATCAACACCATTATGACATCATCACCATTATGACATCATCATCATTATAACATCATCACCATTGTGACATCATACCATTATGACATCATCTCAATTTTGACATCATCACCACTGTGACATCATTACCATGGTGACATCATCACCATTGTGACATCATTACCATTATGCCACCATCATCATCATCATTATTACATCATCATCACCATGTTGACATCATCACCATTATGACATCATCATCATTATGACTTTATCACCATTGTGACATCATAACCATTGTGACATCATCACCATTGTGACATCATAACCATTATTTCATCACCATTATGACATCAACACCATTATGACATCATCATCATTATAACATCATCACCATTGTGACATCATACCATTATGACATCATCACAATTTCGACATCATTACCACTGTGTCCTCATTACTATTATAACATATTCACCATTATGACATCATCAGCATTGAGAAATCATCACCATTATGACATCAACACCAACATGACATCATCACCATTGTGACAACATCTCCATTATGACATCAACACCACTATGACATCATCACCATTGTGATATCATCAACATTATAACATCATCACCATTATGACATCCTCACCATTGTGACATCCTCACCATTGTGACATCATAACCATTGTGACATCATCACCAGTGTGATATCATCACTATTATGACAACATCACCATTGTGACATAATCACCATTATGTCATCACCATTATGACATCAACACCATTATGACATCATCACCATTGTGACATCATCACCATTGTGACATCATCACAATTGTGACATCATAACCATTGTGACATCATAACCATTGTGACATCAACATCCATAGTGACATCACCACCATTGTAACATCATCACTATTATTACATCATACCATTATGACATCATCACCATTATGACATCATCATCATCATTAAGAAATCATCACCATTGTGACATTATCAGCATTATGACATCATCAACATTGTGACATAATCACCACTGTGACATCATAACCATTGTGACATCATCACTATTGTGGCATCATTATCATTATGACATCTTCATCATTGTGGCATCATCACCTTTATTACATCATCACCATTGTGACATCATCACTATTATGACATCATCACTATTATGACATCACCACCATTATGACATCATCACTATTATGACATCATTACTATTATGACATCATCACCATTATGACATAATCATTATTAAGACATTATCAAAATTGTGACATTATTACCATAGTGACTTCATCACCATTGTGACATAATCACTATTATGACATCATCACCATTATGACATCATCACCATTGTAACATCATTGCCATTGTGGCATCATCACCTTTGTGACATCATCACTATTATGACATCATACCATTGTGACATCATTACCATTGTGACATCATCATCATTATGACATCAACATCATTAAGACATCATCACCTTTGTGACATTATAACCATTTTGATATTAACATCATTATGACATCATCACCATTATGACATCGTCACTATTGTGACATTAGCACTATTATGACATCATCACCATTGTGACATCATTATCATTATGACATCATCACCTTAATGACATCATTAAAATTGGGACATCACCACCACTGTGACATCATTACCATTATGACATCATCACCATTATGAAATCATCACCATTGTGACATTATCACCATTGTGACTTCGTAAACATTGTAACATTATTACCATTATGACATCATCACCTTTGTGACATCATCACTATTGTGACATTATCACCATTGTGACAGCATCCCTATTATGACATAATAACCATTGTGACATCATAACCATTGTGTCATCATTACCATTGTGAAATCATCAGCATTGTGACATCATCACTATTATGACATATTCACCGTTATGACATCATCACCATTATGACATCATCACTATTGTGACATCATCACCATTATGACATCTCCATTATGACATCAACACCATTATGACATCATAACAATTGTGACATCATTACCATTGTGATATCACCACCATTATGACATCATCACCATTGTGACATCACTACCATTGTGACATCATCACCATTATGACATAATCACCTTTATGACATCACCATTGTGAAAACATCACTATTATGACATCAACACCATTGTGACATCATTACCTTTGTGACATCATCATCATTGTGAATACATCACTATTATGACATCACTAACATTGTGACATCATCATCATCATTATGACATCATCAAAATTGATACATCATCACCACTGTGACATCATCATCATCATCATCATCATCATCATCATCATTGTGACGTCATCACCAGTGTGACATCATCACTATTATGACATCATAACCATTGTGACATCATTACCATTATGCCATTATCATCATTATTACATCATCATCACACTGGTGATATCATCACCATGGTGACATCCTCACCATTGTGACATGACTATTATTACATCATCACCATTGTGACATCATCACCATTATTTTATCACCATTATGACATCAACACCATTATGACATCATCATCATTATAACATCATCACCATTGTGACATCATACCATTATGACATCATCACAATTTTGACATCATCACCACTGTGTCCTCATTACTATTATGACATATTCACCATTATGACATCATCAGCATTGAGAAATCATCACCATTATGACATCAACACCATTATGACATCATCACCATTGTGACAACATCTCCATTATGACATCAACACCACTATGACATCATCACCATTGTGATATCATCAACATTATATCATCATCACCATTATGACATCCTCACCATTGTGACACCATCACCAGTGTGATATCATCACTATTATGACAACATCACCATTGTGACATAATCACCATTATGTCATCACCATTATGACATCAACACCATTATGACATCATCACCATTGTCACATCATCACAATTGTGACATCATAACCATTGTGACATCATAACCATTGTGACATCAACATCCATAGTGACATCATCAGTATTGTGACATCATCACCATTGTAACATCATCACTATTATTACATCATACCATTATGACTTCATCACCATTAAGACATCATCATCATTAAGAAATCATCACCATTGTGACATTATCAGCATTATGACATCATCAACATTGTGACATTATCACCACTGTGACATCTTAACCATTGTGACATCATCACCATTGTGACATCATCACCATTGTGGCATCATTATCATTATGACATCTTCATCATTGTGGCATCATCACCTTTATTACATCATCACCATTGTGACATCACTATTATGACATCAACACCATTGTGAGATGATAACCATTATGACATCATCACTATTATGACATCATCACCATTATGACATCATCACTATTATGACATCATTACTATTGTGACATCATCATTATTAAGACATCATCAAAATTGTGACATTATTACCACTGTGACATTATTACCATAGTGACTTCATCACCATTGTGACATAATCACTATTATGACATCATCACCATAGTGACATCATCACCATTATGCCATCATCATCATTATTACATCTTCATAACCACCATAGTGACATCATAACCATTGTGACATCAACACCAAAATGACATCATCACCATTGTGACATCATTATCATTATGACAACATAACCATTGTGACATCAACACCATTATGACATCATCACCATAGTGACATCTTCATCATCATTATGACATCATCACCATTGTGACATCATCACCATTGTGACATCTACAATATGACATCAACACCATTATGACATCATCACCATTGTGACATCATCACCATTATGACATCATCACCATTGTGACATCATCACCATTGTGACATCTACAATATGACATCAACACCATTATGACATCATCACCATTGTGACATCATCACCATTATGACACCATCACCATTGTGACATCATAAACATTGTAACATCATTACCATTGTGACATCATCACCTTTGTGACATCATCACTACTGTGATATCATCACCATTGAGACATCATCACTATTATGACATCATAACATTGTGACATCATTACCATTGTGACATCATCACCATTATGACATCAACATCATTAAGACATCATCACCATTGTGACATTATAACCATTTTGATATTAACATCATTATGACATCATCACCATTATGACATCATCACTATTGTGACATTAGCACTATTATGACATCATCACCATTGTGACATCATTATCATTATGACATCATCACCTTAATGACATCATCAAAATTGGGACATCACCACCACTGTGACATCATTACCATTATGACATCATCACCATTATGAAATCATCACCATTGTGACATTATCACCATTGTGACATCGTAAACATTGTAACATTATTACCATTATGAAATCATCACCTTTGTGACATCATCACTATTGTGACATTATCACCATGGTGACATCATCCCTATTATGACATAATAACCATTGTGACATCATAACCATTGTGTCATCATCACCATTGTGAAATCATCAGCATTGTGACATCATCACTATTATGACATATTCACCGTTATGACATCATCACCATTATGACATCATCACTATTGTGACATCATCACCATTATGACATCTCCATTATGACATCAACACCATTATGACATCATAACAATTGTGACATCATTACCATTGTGATATCATCACCATTATGACATCATCACCATTGTGACATCACTACCATTGTGACATAATCACCATTATGACATCATCACCTTTATGACATCACCATTGTGAAAACATCACTATTATGACATCAACACCATTGTGACATCATTACCTTTGTGACATCATCATCATTGTGAAAACATCACTATTATGACATCACTAACATTGTGACATCATCATCATCATCATCATCATCATCATCATCATCATGACATCATCAAAATGGATACATCATCACCACTGTGACATCATCATCATTGTGATGTCATCACCATTGTGACATCATCACTATTATGACATCATAACCATTGTGACATCATTACCATTATGCCATTATCATCATTATTACATCATCATCACACTGGTGATATCATCACCATGATGACATCCTCACCATTGTGACATCATCACTATTATGACATCATCACCACTGTGACATCATCACCATTATGACACAACACCATTGTGACATCATCACTGCTGTTACATCATCACCACTGTGACATCATTACCATTGTGAGATCATCACATTTGTGACATCATCACTATTGTGACATCATCACCATTGTGACATCATACCATTATGACATCATTTCCATTGTTACATCATCACCATTATGACATCATCATCATCATTAAGACATCATCACCATTGTGACATTATCACCATTATGACATCATCACCATTGTGACATCATCATAACCGTGACATCATTTCCCCTGTGACATCATCACCATTGTGACATCATCACTATTATGACATTATCACCATTTGACATAATCACCATTATGACATCATTATCATTATGATATCAACACCATTGTGACATCATCACTTTTATGACATCATCACTATTGTGACAAAAACACTATTATGACATCATCACCATAGTGACATCTTCATCACCATTGTGACATCATCACCATTGTGAAATCATCACTGTTATGATATCATCACCATTATAACATCATCACTATTATGACATCATTACCTTTGTGACATCATCACCATTATGACATCATTAAAATTATGACATCATCACCACTGTGACATCATTACAATTGTGACATCATCACTATTATGCCATCATCATAATTACATAATTGTCATCATCATCATCATCATCATCATCATCACCATCACCATTGTGACATCATAACCATTGTGACATCATCACCATTGTGACATCATCACTATTATGACATCATTACCATTGCGACATCATCGCTATTGTGACATCATCATCATTAGGACATCATAACCATTGTGACATTATCAACATTATGACATTATCACCATTGTGACATCATCACAATTGTGACATCATAACCATTGTGACATCATAACCATTGTGACATCAACATCCATAGTGACATCATCAGTATTGTGACATCATCACCATTGTAACATCATCACTATTATGACATCATACCATTATGACATCATCATCATTAAGAAATCATCACCATTGTGACATTATCAGCATTATGACATCATCAACATTGTGACATCATCACCACTGTGACATCATTATCATTATGACATCTTCATCATTGTGACATCATCACCTTTATTACATCATCACCATTGTGACATCACTATTATGACATCAACACCATTGTGAGATGATAACCATTATGACATCATCACTATTATGACATCATAACCATTATGACATCATCACTAATCTGACATCATTACTATTGTGACATCATCACCATTATGACATCATCACCATTATGACATCTTCACCATTGTGATATCATCACCATTGTGACAACATCTCCATTATGACATCAACACCATTATGACATCATCACCGTTGTGACATCATCACCATTATGACATGACTATTATTACATCATCACCATTATTTCATCACCATTATGACATCAACACCATTATGACATCATCACCATTATGACATCATCATCATCATTATAACATCATCACCATTGTGACATCATACCATTATGACATCATCACAATTTTGACATCATCACCACTGTGACATCGTTACCATGGTGACATCATCACCATTGTGACATCATCACTATTATGACATCATACCATTGTGACATCATTACCATTGTGACATCATCATCATTATGACATGAACATCATTAAGACATCATCACCTTTGTGACATTATAACCATTTTGATATTAACATCATTATGACATCATCACCATTATGACATCGTCACTATTGTGACATTAGCACTATTATGACATCATCACCATTGTGACATCATTATCATTATGACATCATCACCTTAATGACATCATTAAAATTGAAACATCACCACCACTGTGACATCATTACCATTATGACATCATCACCATTATGAAATCATCACCATTGTGACATTATCACCATTGTGACTTCGTAAACATTGTAACATTATTACCATTATGACATCATCACCTTTGTGACATCATCACTATTGTGACATTATCACCATTGTGACATCATCCCTATTATGACATAATAACCATTGTGACATCATAACCATTGTGTCATCATTACCATTGTGAAATCATCAGCATTGTGACATCATCACTATTATGACATATTCACCGTTATGACATCATCACCATTATGACATCATCACTATTGTGACATCATCACCATTATGACATCTCCATTATGACATCAACACCATTATGACATCATAACAATTGTGACATCATTACCATTGTGATATCACCACCTTTATGACATCATCACCATTGTGACATCACTACCATTGTGACATCATCACCATTATGACATCATCACCTTTATGACATCACCATTGTGAAAACATCACTATTATGACATCAACACCATTGT
Source organism: Pseudophryne corroboree (assembly GCF_028390025.1). Classification (NCBI taxonomy): domain Eukaryota; kingdom Metazoa; phylum Chordata; class Amphibia; order Anura; family Myobatrachidae; genus Pseudophryne; species Pseudophryne corroboree. The sequence continues at coordinate 1,176,587,327 of NC_086444.1, forward strand.
GACATCATTACCTTTATGACATCATCACTGTTATTACATCATACCATTATGACATCATCACCATTATGACATCATCATCATCATTATGACATCATCAATATTGATACATCATCACCACTGTGACATCATCATCATCATCATCATCATCATCATTGTGACGTCATCACCATTGTGACATCATCACTATTATGACATCATAACCATTGTGACATCATTACCATTATGCCATTATCATCATTATTACATCATCATCACACTGGTGATATCATCACCATGGTGACATCCTCACCATTGTGACATGACTATTATTACATCATCACCATTGTGACATCATCACCATTATTTTATCACCATTATGACATCAACACCATTATGACATCATCATTATAACATCATCACCATTGTGACATCATACCATTATGACATCATCACAATTTTGACATCATCACCACTGTGTCCTCATCACTATTTTGACATATTCACCATTATGACATCATCAGCATTGAGAAATCATCACCATTATGACATCAACACCATTATGACATCATCACCATTGTGACAACATCTCCATTATGACATCAACACCACTATGACATCATCACCATTATATCATCATCACCATTATGACATCCTCACCATTGTGACATTCTCACCAGTGTGACATCATCACAATTGTGACATCATAACCATTGTGACATCATAACCATTGTGACATCAACATCCATAGTGACATCATCAGTATTGTGACATCATCACCATTGTAACATCATCACTATTATTACATCATACCATTATGACATCATCACCATTATGACATCATCATCATTAAGAAATCATCACCATTGTGACATTATCAGCATTATGACATCATCAACATTGTGACATTATCACCACTGTGACATCTTAACCATTGTGACATCATCACCATTGTGACATCATCACCATTGTGGCATCATTATCATTATGACATCTTCATCATTGTGGCATCATCACCTTTACTACATCATCACCATTGTGACATCACTATTATGACATCAACACCATTGTGAGATGATAACCATTATGACATCATCACTATTATGACATCATTACTATTGTGACATCATCACCATTATGACATAATCATTATTAAGACATCATCAAAATTGTGACATTATTACCACTGTGACATTATTACCATAGTGACTTCATCACCATTGTGACATAATCACTATTATGACATCATCACCATAGTGACATAATCACCATTATGCCATCATCATCATTATTACATCTTCATAACCACCATAGTGACATCATAACCATTGTGACATCAACACCAAAATGACATCATCACCATTGTGACATCAGTATCATTATGACAACATAACCATTGTGACATCAACACCATTATGACATCATCACCATAGTGACATCTTCATCATCATTATGACATCATCACCATTGTGACATCATCACCATTGTGACATCTACAATATGACATCAACACCATTATGACATCATCACCATTGTGACATCATCACCATTATGACATCATCACCATGACATCATAAACATTGTAACATCATTACCATTGTGACATCATCACCTTTGTGACATCATCACTACTGTGATATCATCACCATTGTGACATCATCACTATTATGACATCATACCATTGTGACATCATTACCATTGTGACATCATCACCATTATGACATCAACATCATTAAGACATCATCACCATTGTGACATTATAACCATTTTGATATTAACATCATTATGACATCATCACCATCATGACATCATCACTATTGTGACATTAGCACTATTATGACATCATCACCATTGTGACATCATTATCATTATGACATCATCACCTTAATGACATCATCAAAATTGGGACATCACCACCACTGTGACATCATTACCATTATGACATCATCACCATTATGAAATCATCACCATTGTGACATTATCACCATTGTGACATCGTAAACATTGTAACATTATTACCATTATGAAATCATCACCTTTGTGACATCATCACTATTGTGACATTATCACCATGGTGACATCATCCCTATTATGACATAATAACCATTGTGTCATCATTACCATTGTGAAATCATCAGCATTGTGACATCATCACTATTATGACATATTCACCGTTATGACATCATCACCATTATGACATCATCACTATTGTGACATCATCACCATTATGACATCTCCATTATGACATCAACACCATTATGACATCATAACAATTGTGACATCATTACCATTGTGATATCATCACCATTATGACATCATCACCATTGTGACATCACTACCATTGTGACATCATCACCATTATGACATCATCACCTTTATGACATCACCATTGTGAAAACATCACTATTATGACATCAACACCATTGTGACATCATTACCTTTGTGACATCATCATCATTGTGAAAACATCACTATTATGACATCACTAACATTGTGACATCATCATCATCATGACATCATCAAAATGGATACATCATCACCACTGTGACATCATCATCATTGTGACGTCATCACCATTGTGACATCATCACTATTATGACATCATAACCATTGTGACATCATTACCATTATGCCATTATCATCATTATTACATCATCATCACACTGGTGATATCATCACCATGATGACATCCTCACCATTGTGACATCATCACTATTATGACATCATCACCACTATGACATCATCACCATTATGACACTACACCATTGTGACATCATCACTGCTGTTACATCATCACCACTGTGACATCATTACCATTGTGAGATCATCACATTTGTGACATCATCACTATTGTGACATCATCACCATTGTGACATCATACCATTATGACATCATTACCATTGTTACATCATTACCATTATGACGACATCATCATCATCATCATTAAGACATTATCACCATTATGACATTATTACCATTATGACATCATCACCATTGTGACATCATCATCACCGTGACATCATTACCCCTGTGACATCATCACCATTGTGACATCATCACTATTATGACATTATCACCATTTGACATAATCACCATTATGACATCATTATCATTATGATATCAACACCATTGTGACATCATCACCTTTATGACATCATCACTATTGTGACAAAAACACTATTATGACATCATCACCATAGTGACATCTTCATCACCATTGTGACATCATCACCATTGTGAAATCATCACTATTATGATATCATCACCATTATAACATCATCACTATTATGACATCATTACCTTTGTGACATCATCACCATTATGACATCATTAAAATTATGACATCATTACCACTGTGACATCATTACAATTGTGACATCATCACTATTATGCCATCATCATAATTACATCATTGTCATCATCATCATCATCATCATCATCATCATCATCATCATCGTGACATCATCACCATTGTGACATCATCACTATTATGACATCATTACCATTGCGACATCATCGCTATTATGACATCATCATCATTAGGACATCATAACCATTGTGACATTATCAACATTATGACATTATCACCATTGTGACATCATCACAATTGTGACATCATAACCATTGTGACATCATAACCATTGTGACATCAACATCCATAGTGACATCATCAGTATTGTGACATCATTACTATTGTGACATCATCACCATTATGACATAATCATTATTAAAACATCATCAAAATTGTGACATTATTACCACTGTGACATTATTAAAATAGTGACTTCATCACCATTGTGACATAATCACTATTATGACATCATCACCATAGTGACATCATCACCATTGTGACATCATCACCATTGTGACATCATTTTCATTATGACATCATCACCATTGTGACATCACCTTTATGACATCATCACCATTGTGACAACATCACTATTATGACATTATCGCCATTGTGAGATCATCACCATTATGACATCATCACCATTATGACATCTTCACCATTGTGATATCATCACCATTATGACATCTTCACCATTGTGATATCATCACCATTGTGACAACATCTCCATTATGACATCAACACCATTATGACATCATCACCGTTGTGACATCATCACCATTATGACATGACTATTATTACATCATCACCATTATTTCATCACCATTATGACATCAACACCATTATGACATCATCACCATTATGACATCATCATCATTATAACATCATCACCATTGTGACATCATACCATTATGACATCATCACAATTTTGACATCATCACCACTGTGACATCATTACCATGGTGACATCATCACCATTGTGACATCATTACCATTATGCCACCATCATCATCATCATCATTATTACATCATCATCACCATGTTGACATCATCACCATTATGACATCATCATCATTATGACTTTATCACCATTGTGACATCATAACCATTGTGACATCATCACCATTGTGACATCATAACCATTATTTCATCACCATTATGACATCAACACCATTATGACATCATCATCATTATAACATCATCACCATTGTGACATCATACCATTATGACATCATCACAATTTCGACATCATTACCACTGTGTCCTCATTACTATTATAACATATTCACCATTATGACATCATCAGCATTGAGAAATCATCACCATTATGACATCAACACCAACATGACATCATCACCATTGTGACAACATCTCCATTATGACATCAACACCACTATGACATCATCACCATTGTGATATCATCAACATTATAACATCATCACCATTATGACATCCTCACCATTGTGACATCCTCACCATTGTGACATCATAACCATTGTGACATCATCACCAGTGTGATATCATCACTATTATGACAACATCACCATTGTGACATAATCACCATTATGTCATCACCATTATGACATCAACACCATTATGACATCATCACCATTGTGACATCATCACCATTGTGACATCATCACAATTGTGACATCATAACCATTGTGACATCATAACCATTGTGACATCAACATCCATAGTGACATCACCACCATTGTAACATCATCACTATTATTACATCATACCATTATGACATCATCACCATTATGACATCATCATCATCATTAAGAAATCATCACCATTGTGACATTATCAGCATTATGACATCATCAACATTGTGACATAATCACCACTGTGACATCATAACCATTGTGACATCATCACTATTGTGGCATCATTATCATTATGACATCTTCATCATTGTGACATCATCACCTTTATTACATCATCACCATTGAGACATCACTATTATGACATCAACACCATTGTGAGATGATAACCATTATGACATCATCACTATTATGACATCATCACTATTATGACATCACCACCATTATGACATCATCACTATTATGACATCATTACTATTATGACATCATCACCATTATGACATAATCATTATTAAGACATTATCAAAATTGTGACATTATTACCATAGTGACTTCATCACCATTGTGACATAATCACTATTATGACATCATCACCATTATGACATCATCACCATTGTAACATCATTGCCATTGTGGCATCATCACCTTTGTGACATCATCACTACTGTGATATCATCACAATTGTGACATCATCACTATTATGACATCATACCATTGTGACATCATTACCATTGTGACATCATCATCATTATGACATCAACATCATTAAGACATCATCACCTTTGTGACATTATAACCATTTTGATATTAACATCATTATGACATCATCACCATTATGACATCGTCACTATTGTGACATTAGCACTATTATGACATCATCACCATTGTGACATCATTATCATTATGACATCATCACCTTAATGACATCATTAAAATTGAAACATCACCACCACTGTGACATCATTACCATTATGACATCATCACCATTATGAAATCATCACCATTGTGACATTATCACCATTGTGACTTCGTAAACATTGTAACATTATTACCATTATGACATCATCACCTTTGTGACATCATCACTATTGTGACATTATCACCATTGTGACATCATCCCTATTATGACATAATAACCATTGTGACATCATAACCATTGTGTCATCATCACCATTGTGAAATCATCAGCATTGTGACATCATCACTATTATGACATATTCACCGTTATGACATCATCACCATTATGACATCATCACTATTGTGACATCATCACCATTATGACATCTCCATTATGACATCAACACCATTATGACATCATAACAATTGTGACATCATTACCATTGTGATATCATCACCATTATGACATCATCACCATTGTGACATCACTACCATTGTGACATAATCACCATTATGACATCATCACCTTTATGACATCACCATTGTGAAAACATCACTATTATGACATCAACACCATTGTGACATCATTACCTTTGTGACATCATCATCATTGTGAAAACATCACTATTATGACATCACTAACATTGTGACATCATCATCATCATCATCATCATCATCATCATCATCATCATCATGACATCATCAAAATGGATACATCATCACCACTGTGACATCATCATCATTGTGATGTCATCACCATTGTGACATCATCACTATTATGACATCATAACCATTGTGACATCATTACCATTATGCCATTATCATCATTATTACATCATCATCACACTGGTGATATCATCACCATGATGACATCCTCTCCATTGTGACATCATCACTATTATGACATCATCACCACTGTGACATCATCACCATTATGACACAACACCATTGTGACATCATCACTGCTGTTACATCATCACCACTGTGACATCATTACCATTGTGAGATCATCACATTTGTGACATCATCACTATTGTGACATCATCACCATTGTGACATCATACCATTATGACATCATTTCCATTGTTACATCATCACCATTATGACATCATCATCATCATTAAGACATCATCACCATTGTGACATTATCACCATTATGACATCATCACCATTGTGACATCATCATAACCGTGACATCATTTCCCCTGTGACATCATCACCATTGTGACATCATCACTATTATGACATTATCACCATTTGACATAATCACCATTATGACATCATTATCATTATGATATCAACACCATTGTGACATCATCACTTTTATGACATCATCACTATTGTGACAAAAACACTATTATGACATCATCACCATAGTGACATCTTCATCACCATTGTGACATCATCACCATTGTGAAATCATCACTGTTATGATATCATCACCATTATAACATCATCACTATTATGACATCATTACCTTTGTGACATCATCACCATTATGACATCATTAAAATTATGACATCATCACCACTGTGACATCATTACAATTGTGACATCATCACTATTATGCCATCATCATAATTACATAATTGTCATCATCATCATCATCATCATCATCATCATCATCATCACCATTGTGACATCATAACCATTGTGACATCATCACCATTGTGACATCATCACTATTATGACATCATTACCATTGCGACATCATCGCTATTGTGACATCATCATCATTAGGACATCATAACCATTGTGACATTATCAACATTATGACATTATCACCATTGTGACATCATCACAATTGTGACATCATAACCATTGTGACATCATAACCATTGTGACATCAACATCCATAGTGACATCATCAGTATTGTGACATCATCACCATTGTAACATCATCACTATTATGACATCATACCATTATGACATCATCATCATTAAGAAATCATCACCATTGTGACATTATCAGCATTATGACATCATCAACATTGTGACATCATCACCACTGTGACATCTTAACCATTGTGACATCATCACCATTGTGACATCATCACCATTGTGGCATCATTATCATTATGACATCTTCATCATTGTGGCATCATCACCTTTACTACATCATCACCATTGTGACATCACTATTATGACATCAACACCATTGTGAGATGATAACCATTATGACATCATCACTATTATGACATCATTACTATTGTGACATCATCACCATTATGACATAATCATTATTAAGACATCATCAAAATTGTGACATTATTACCACTGTGACATTATTACCATAGTGACTTCATCACCATTGTGACATAATCACTATTATGACATCATCACCATAGTGACATAATCACCATTATGCCATCATCATCATTATTACATCTTCATAACCACCATAGTGACATCATAACCATTGTGACATCAACACCAAAATGACATCATCACCATTGTGACATCAGTATCATTATGACAACATAACCATTGTGACATCAACACCATTATGACATCATCACCATAGTGACATCTTCATCATCATTATGACATCATCACCATTGTGACATCATCACCATTGTGACATCTACAATATGACATCAACACCATTATGACATCATCACCATTGTGACATCATCACCATTATGACATCATCACCATGACATCATAAACATTGTAACATCATTACCATTGTGACATCATCACCTTTGTGACATCATCACTACTGTGATATCATCACCATTGTGACATCATCACTATTATGACATCATACTATTGTGACATCATTACCATTGTGACATCATCACCATTATGACATCAACATCATTAAGACATCATCACCATTGTGACATTATGACCATTTTGATATTAACATCATTATGACATCATCACCATCATGACATCATCACTATTGTGACATTAGCACTATTATGACATCATCACCATTGTGACATCATTATCATTATGACATCATCACCTTAATGACATCATCAAAATTGGGACATCACCACCACTGTGACATCATTACCATTATGACATCATCACCATTATGAAATCATCACCATTGTGACATTATCACCATTGTGACATCGTAAACATTGTAACATTATTACCATTATGAAATCATCACCTTTGTGACATCATCACTATTGTGACATTATCACCATGGTGACATCATCCCTATTATGACATAATAACCATTGTGTCATCATTACCATTGTGAAATCATCAGCATTGTGACATCATCACTATTATGACATATTCACCGTTATGACATCATCACCATTATGACATCATCACTATTGTGACATCATCACCATTATGACATCTCCATTATGACATCAACACCATTATGACATCATAACAATTGTGACATCATTACCATTGTGATATCATCACCATTATGACATCATCACCATTGTGACATCACTACCATTGTGACATCATCACCATTATGACATCATCACCTTTATGACATCACCATTGTGAAAACATCACTATTATGACATCAACACCATTGTGACATCATTACCTTTGTGACATCATCATCATTGTGAAAACATCACTATTATGACATCACTAACATTGTGACATCATCATCATCATGACATCATCAAAATGGATACATCATCACCACTGTGACATCATCATCATTGTGACGTCATCGCCATTGTGACATCATCACTATTATGACATCATAACCATTGTGACATCATTACCATTATGCCATTATCATCATTATTACATCATCATCACACTGGTGATATCATCACCATGATGACATCCTCACCATTGTGACATCATCACTATTATGACATCATCACCACTATGACATCATCACCATTATGACACAACACCATTGTGACATCATCACTGCTGTTACATCATCACCACTGTGACATCATTACCATTGTGAGATCATCACATTTGTGACATCATCACTATTGTGACATCATCACCATTGTGACATCATACCATTATGACATCATTACCATTGTTACATCATCACCATTATGACGACATCATCATCATCATCATTAAGACATTATCACCATTATGACATTATTACCATTATGACATCATCACCATTGTGACATCATCATCACCGTGACATCATTACCCCTGTGACATCATCACCATTGTGACATCATCACTATTATGACATTATCACCATTTGACATAATCACCATTATGACATCATTATCATTATGATATCAACACCATTGTGACATCATCACCTTTATGACATCATCACTATTGTGACAAAAACACTATTATGACATCATCACCATAGTGACATCTTCATCACCATTGTGACATCATCACCATTGTGAAATCATCACTATTATGATATCATCACCATTATAACATCATCACTATTATGACATCATTACCTTTGTGACATCATCACCATTATGACATCATTAAAATTATGACATCATTACCACTGTGACATCATTACAATTGTGACATCATCACTATTATGCCATCATCATAATTACATCATTGTCGTCATCATCATCATCATCATCATCATCATCGTGACATCACCACCATTGTGACATCATCACTATTATGACATCATTACCATTGCGACATCATCGCTATTATGACATCATCATCATTAGGACATCATAACCATTGTGACATTATCAACATTATGACATTATCACCATTGTGACATCATCACAATTGTGACATCATAACCATTGTGACATCATAACCATTGTGACATCAACATCCATAGTGACATCATCAGTATTGTGACATCATTACTATTGTGACATCATCACCATTATGACATAATCATTATTAAAACATCATCAAAATTGTGACATTATTACCACTGTGACATTATTAAAATAGTGACTTCATCACCATTGTGACATAATCACTATTATGACATCATCACCATAGTGACATCATCACCATTGTGACATCATCACCATTGTGACATCATTTTCATTATGACATCATCACCATTGTGACATCACCTTTATGACATCATCACCATTGTGACAACATCACTATTATGACATTATCGCCATTGTGAGATCATCACCATTATGACATCATCACCATTATGACATCTTCACCATTGTGATATCATCACCATTATGACATCTTCACCATTGTGATATCATCACCATTGTGACAACATCTCCATTATGACATCAACACCATTATGACATCATCACCGTTGTGACATCATCACCATTATGACATGACTATTATTACATCATCACCATTATTTCATCACCATTATGACATCAACACCATTATGACATCATCACCATTATGACATCATCATCATTATAACATCATCACCATTGTGACATCATACCATTATGACATCATCTCAATTTTGACATCATCACCACTGTGACATCATTACCATGGTGACATCATCACCATTGTGACATCATTACCATTATGCCACCATCATCATCATCATTATTACATCATCATCACCATGTTGACATCATCACCATTATGACATCATCATCATTATGACTTTATCACCATTGTGACATCATAACCATTGTGACATCATCACCATTGTGACATCATAACCATTATTTCATCACCATTATGACATCAACACCATTATGACATCATCATCATTATAACATCATCACCATTGTGACATCATACCATTATGACATCATCACAATTTCGACATCATTACCACTGTGTCCTCATTACTATTATAACATATTCACCATTATGACATCATCAGCATTGAGAAATCATCACCATTATGACATCAACACCAACATGACATCATCACCATTGTGACAACATCTCCATTATGACATCAACACCACTATGACATCATCACCATTGTGATATCATCAACATTATAACATCATCACCATTATGACATCCTCACCATTGTGACATCCTCACCATTGTGACATCATAACCATTGTGACATCATCACCAGTGTGATATCATCACTATTATGACAACATCACCATTGTGACATAATCACCATTATGTCATCACCATTATGACATCAACACCATTATGACATCATCACCATTGTGACATCATCACCATTGTGACATCATCACAATTGTGACATCATAACCATTGTGACATCATAACCATTGTGACATCAACATCCATAGTGACATCACCACCATTGTAACATCATCACTATTATTACATCATACCATTATGACATCATCACCATTATGACATCATCATCATCATTAAGAAATCATCACCATTGTGACATTATCAGCATTATGACATCATCAACATTGTGACATAATCACCACTGTGACATCATAACCATTGTGACATCATCACTATTGTGGCATCATTATCATTATGACATCTTCATCATTGTGGCATCATCACCTTTATTACATCATCACCATTGTGACATCATCACTATTATGACATCATCACTATTATGACATCACCACCATTATGACATCATCACTATTATGACATCATTACTATTATGACATCATCACCATTATGACATAATCATTATTAAGACATTATCAAAATTGTGACATTATTACCATAGTGACTTCATCACCATTGTGACATAATCACTATTATGACATCATCACCATTATGACATCATCACCATTGTAACATCATTGCCATTGTGGCATCATCACCTTTGTGACATCATCACTATTATGACATCATACCATTGTGACATCATTACCATTGTGACATCATCATCATTATGACATCAACATCATTAAGACATCATCACCTTTGTGACATTATAACCATTTTGATATTAACATCATTATGACATCATCACCATTATGACATCGTCACTATTGTGACATTAGCACTATTATGACATCATCACCATTGTGACATCATTATCATTATGACATCATCACCTTAATGACATCATTAAAATTGGGACATCACCACCACTGTGACATCATTACCATTATGACATCATCACCATTATGAAATCATCACCATTGTGACATTATCACCATTGTGACTTCGTAAACATTGTAACATTATTACCATTATGACATCATCACCTTTGTGACATCATCACTATTGTGACATTATCACCATTGTGACAGCATCCCTATTATGACATAATAACCATTGTGACATCATAACCATTGTGTCATCATTACCATTGTGAAATCATCAGCATTGTGACATCATCACTATTATGACATATTCACCGTTATGACATCATCACCATTATGACATCATCACTATTGTGACATCATCACCATTATGACATCTCCATTATGACATCAACACCATTATGACATCATAACAATTGTGACATCATTACCATTGTGATATCACCACCATTATGACATCATCACCATTGTGACATCACTACCATTGTGACATCATCACCATTATGACATAATCACCTTTATGACATCACCATTGTGAAAACATCACTATTATGACATCAACACCATTGTGACATCATTACCTTTGTGACATCATCATCATTGTGAATACATCACTATTATGACATCACTAACATTGTGACATCATCATCATCATTATGACATCATCAAAATTGATACATCATCACCACTGTGACATCATCATCATCATCATCATCATCATCATCATTGTGACGTCATCACCAGTGTGACATCATCACTATTATGACATCATAACCATTGTGACATCATTACCATTATGCCATTATCATCATTATTACATCATCATCACACTGGTGATATCATCACCATGGTGACATCCTCACCATTGTGACATGACTATTATTACATCATCACCATTGTGACATCATCACCATTATTTTATCACCATTATGACATCAACACCATTATGACATCATCATCATTATAACATCATCACCATTGTGACATCATACCATTATGACATCATCACAATTTTGACATCATCACCACTGTGTCCTCATTACTATTATGACATATTCACCATTATGACATCATCAGCATTGAGAAATCATCACCATTATGACATCAACACCATTATGACATCATCACCATTGTGACAACATCTCCATTATGACATCAACACCACTATGACATCATCACCATTGTGATATCATCAACATTATATCATCATCACCATTATGACATCCTCACCATTGTGACACCATCACCAGTGTGATATCATCACTATTATGACAACATCACCATTGTGACATAATCACCATTATGTCATCACCATTATGACATCAACACCATTATGACATCATCACCATTGTCACATCATCACAATTGTGACATCATAACCATTGTGACATCATAACCATTGTGACATCAACATCCATAGTGACATCATCAGTATTGTGACATCATCACCATTGTAACATCATCACTATTATTACATCATACCATTATGACTTCATCACCATTAAGACATCATCATCATTAAGAAATCATCACCATTGTGACATTATCAGCATTATGACATCATCAACATTGTGACATTATCACCACTGTGACATCTTAACCATTGTGACATCATCACCATTGTGACATCATCACCATTGTGGCATCATTATCATTATGACATCTTCATCATTGTGGCATCATCACCTTTATTACATCATCACCATTGTGACATCACTATTATGACATCAACACCATTGTGAGATGATAACCATTATGACATCATCACTATTATGACATCATCACCATTATGACATCATCACTATTATGACATCATTACTATTGTGACATCATCACCATTATGACATAATCATTATTAAGACATCATCAAAATTGTGACATTATTACCACTGTGACATTATTACCATAGTGACTTCATCACCATTGTGACATAATCACTATTATGACATCATCACCATAGTGACATCATCACCATTATGCCATCATCATCATTATTACATCTTCATAACCACCATAGTGACATCATAACCATTGTGACATCAACACCAAAATGACATCATCACCATTGTGACATCATTATCATTATGACAACATAACCATTGTGACATCAACACCATTATGACATCATCACCATAGTGACATCTTCATCATCATTATGACATCATCACCATTGTGACATCATCACCATTGTGACATCTACAATATGACATCAACACCATTATGACATCATCACCATTGTGACATCATCACCATTATGACATCATCACCATTGTGACATCATCACCATTGTGACATCTACAATATGACATCAACACCATTATGACATCATCACCATTGTGACATCATCACCATTATGACACCATCACCATTGTGACATCATAAACATTGTAACATCATTACCATTGTGACATCATCACCTTTGTGACATCATCACTACTGTGATATCATCACCATTGAGACATCATCACTATTATGACATCATAACATTGTGACATCATTACCATTGTGACATCATCACCATTATGACATCAACATCATTAAGACATCATCACCATTGTGACATTATAACCATTTTGATATTAACATCATTATGACATCATCACCATTATGACATCATCACTATTGTGACATTAGCACTATTATGACATCATCACCATTGTGACATCATTATCATTATGACATCATCACCTTAATGACATCATCAAAATTGGGACATCACCACCACTGTGACATCATTACCATTATGACATCATCACCATTATGAAATCATCACCATTGTGACATTATCACCATTGTGACATCGTAAACATTGTAACATTATTACCATTATGAAATCATCACCTTTGTGACATCATCACTATTGTGACATTATCACCATGGTGACATCATCCCTATTATGACATAATAACCATTGTGACATCATAACCATTGTGTCATCATCACCATTGTGAAATCATCAGCATTGTGACATCATCACTATTATGACATATTCACCGTTATGACATCATCACCATTATGACATCATCACTATTGTGACATCATCACCATTATGACATCTCCATTATGACATCAACACCATTATGACATCATAACAATTGTGACATCATTACCATTGTGATATCATCACCATTATGACATCATCACCATTGTGACATCACTACCATTGTGACATAATCACCATTATGACATCATCACCTTTATGACATCACCATTGTGAAAACATCACTATTATGACATCAACACCATTGTGACATCATTACCTTTGTGACATCATCATCATTGTGAAAACATCACTATTATGACATCACTAACATTGTGACATCATCATCATCATCATCATCATCATCATCATGACATCATCAAAATGGATACATCATCACCACTGTGACATCATCATCATTGTGATGTCATCACCATTGTGACATCATCACTATTATGACATCATAACCATTGTGACATCATTACCATTATGCCATTATCATCATTATTACATCATCATCACACTGGTGATATCATCACCATGATGACATCCTCACCATTGTGACATCATCACTATTATGACATCATCACCACTGTGACATCATCACCATTATGACACAACACCATTGTGACATCATCACTGCTGTTACATCATCACCACTGTGACATCATTACCATTGTGAGATCATCACATTTGTGACATCATCACTATTGTGACATCATCACCATTGTGACATCATACCATTATGACATCATTTCCATTGTTACATCATCACCATTATGACATCATCATCATCATTAAGACATCATCACCATTGTGACATTATCACCATTATGACATCATCACCATTGTGACATCATCATAACCGTGACATCATTTCCCCTGTGACATCATCACCATTGTGACATCATCACTATTATGACATTATCACCATTTGACATAATCACCATTATGACATCATTATCATTATGATATCAACACCATTGTGACATCATCACTTTTATGACATCATCACTATTGTGACAAAAACACTATTATGACATCATCACCATAGTGACATCTTCATCACCATTGTGACATCATCACCATTGTGAAATCATCACTGTTATGATATCATCACCATTATAACATCATCACTATTATGACATCATTACCTTTGTGACATCATCACCATTATGACATCATTAAAATTATGACATCATCACCACTGTGACATCATTACAATTGTGACATCATCACTATTATGCCATCATCATAATTACATAATTGTCATCATCATCATCATCATCATCATCATCATCATCATCATCATCACCATTGTGACATCATAACCATTGTGACATCATCACCATTGTGACATCATCACTATTATGACATCATTACCATTGCGACATCATCGCTATTGTGACATCATCATCATTAGGACATCATAACCATTGTGACATTATCAACATTATGACATTATCACCATTGTGACATCATCACAATTGTGACATCATAACCATTGTGACATCATAACCATTGTGACATCAACATCCATAGTGACATCATCAGTATTGTGACATCATCACCATTGTAACATCATCACTATTATGACATCATACCATTATGACATCATCATCATTAAGAAATCATCACCATTGTGACATTATCAGCATTATGACATCATCAACATTGTGACATCATCACCACTGTGACATCATTATCATTATGACATCTTCATCATTGTGACATCATCACCTTTATTACATCATCACCATTGTGACATCACTATTATGACATCAACACCATTGTGAGATGATAACCATTATGACATCATCACTATTATGACATCATAACCATTATGACATCATCACTAATCTGACATCATTACTATTGTGACATCATCACCATTATGACATAATCATTATTAAGACATCCTCAAAATTGTGACATTATTACCACTGTGACATTATTAAAATAGTGACTTCATCACCATTGTGACATAATCACTATTATGACATCATCACCATAGTGACATCATCACCATTGTGACATCATCACCATTGTGACATCATTTTCATTATGACATCATCACCATTGTGACATCATTATCATTATGATATCAACACCATTGTGACATCATCACTTTTATGACATCATCACTATTGTGACAAAAACACTATTATGACATCATCACCATAGTGACATCTTCATCACCATTGTGACATCATCACCATTGTGAAATCATCACTGTTATGATATCATCACCATTATAACATCATCACTATTATGACATCATTACCTTTGTGACATCATCACCATTATGACATCATTAAAATTATGACATCATCACCACTGTGACATCATTACAATTGTGACATCATCACTATTATGCCATCATCATAATTACATAATTGTCATCATCATCATCATCATCATCATCATCATCATCATCATCATCATCATCATCATCATCACCATTGTGACATCATAACCATTGTGACATCATCACCATTGTGACATCATCACTATTATGACATCATTACCATTGCGACATCATCGCTATTGTGACATCATCATCATTAGGACATCATAACCATTGTGACATTATCAACATTATGACATTATCACCATTGTGACATCATCACAATTGTGACATCATAACCATTGTGACATCATAACCATTGTGACATCAACATCCATAGTGACATCATCAGTATTGTGACATCATCACCATTGTAACATCATCACTATTATGACATCATACCATTATGACATCATCATCATTAAGAAATCATCACCATTGTGACATTATCAGCATTATGACATCATCAACATTGTGACATCATCACCACTGTGACATCATTATCATTATGACATCTTCATCATTGTGACATCATCACCTTTATTACATCATCACCATTGTGACATCACTATTATGAGATGATAACCATTATGACATCATCACTATTATGACATCATAACCATTATGACATCATCACTAATCTGACATCATTACTATTGTGACATCATCACCATTATGACATAATCATTATTAAGACATCCTCAAAATTGTGACATTATTACCACTGTGACATTATTAAAATAGTGACTTCATCACCATTGTGACATAATCACTATTATGACATCATCACCATAGTGACATCATCACCATTGTGACATCATCACCATTGTGACATCATTTTCATTATGACATCATCACCATTGTGACATCACCTTTATGACATCATCACCATTGTGACAACATCACTATTATGACATTACTACCATTGTGACATCATCACCATTATGACATCATCACCATTATGACATCTTCACCATTGTGATATCATCACCATTGTGACATCATCACTATTATGACATCATAACTATTATGACATCATCACCATTGTGACATCATCACCATTATGACATCATCACCATTCTGACATCAACACCATTAGGACATCATCATCATTGTGACAACTTCTCCATTATGACATCAACACCATTATGACATCATCACCATTGTGACATCATCACCATTATGACATGACTATTATTACATCATCACCATTGTGACAACATCACCATTATGACATCAAAACCATTATGACATCATCACCATTATGACATCATCATCATCATCATCATCATCATTATAACATCATCACCATTGTGACATCATACCATTATGACATCATCACCATTGTGACATCATAACCACTGTGACATCATTACCATTGTGACATCATTACCATTATGACATCATTATCATTATGACATCATCACCATTGTGACATCATCACCATTATGACATCATCACCATTGTAACATCATCACCATTGTGACATCAACACTATTATGACATTATTACCATTGTGACATCATCACCATTAGGACATCATCATTATGACAGCATCAAAATTGTGACATCATCACCACCACTGTAACATCATTACCATTGTGACAGCATCACTATTATGATATCATCACCCTTATTCCATCATTATCATTATTACATCATCATCATCACCATTGTGACATCATAACCATTGTGACATCATTATCATTATTATTTTTCACTCAGTGTGCATTAGGGAACACAAATTGTTTTTTCTTACACAGAATTACCCCTCCCTTTTAGCACCTGACTGATATTACATCTGATTGAGCAGCTTTCCAATATTTGTGCATTGTATTTAGAGAGGCATGGATGGGTCAGCATTAGGAAGGATTGCTGACTCCAGAGTGCCATTGGGGAAGCCAGGGGTGTCTCCAGGTAAGCTGGCTCTCAGATGCTGTACGAGCCATTATCATGTGGCCTTACACTGGGCATTTAGACCCAAACATATATGTAATTATTTATGGGGTGGGTGTGGGGTGTGGTGGTCCCTGTGTCGGTATGGCTGGGTGGCTTCAGGTCGGCACGCCCTAACACTTTATTAACACTCATGATTTTCCCTATCACTTTGTATATATTTTTGTATTTTAATCACAGTTCACTCATATAGCACTTCTGTGCATCTTATTAACTCTTATTAATTTTCACCTGTGTGCTGACCTGGGGTAGCCGACCTGTGCCGGCATGATGGGGTCCTGCACCCCGGACCCATACCTAGTATTAGGGACCCCCAGTGACGGAGAAGCCTTGTCGATCGGCCTGGGGGCTTAACCCTATGTCTGCAGATATACGCAACTAAGATCTCCGTATTATCTGAATATTATGTAGTATTATTACTCACTCAGTGTGCATTAGGGAACACAAATTGTTTTTTCTTACACAGAATTACCCCTCCCTTTTAGAACCTGACTGATATTACATCTGATTGAGCAGCTTTCCAATATTTGTGCATCATTATCATTATGACATCATAACCATTGTGACATCAACACCATTGTGACATCATCACCATTATATCATCACCATTATGACATCATCTCCATTATGACATCAACACCATTATGACATTATCACTCTTTTGACGTAATTACCATTATGACATCATCACCATTGTGACATCATTACCATTGTGACATCATCGCTATTATGACATCATCACCATTATGACATCAACACCATTATTACTTCATCACCATTGTGACATCATCACCATTATGACATCATCATTATGACATCATCACCATTGTGACATCATCACCACTGTGACATCATTACCATTGTGACATCATAACCATTGTGACATAATCACCATTGTGACGTCATCACTATTATGACATTATCACCATTGTGGCATCATTATTATTATGACATCAACACCATTGTGACATCATCACCTTTATGACATCATCGCCATTGTGACAACATCACTATTATGACATCATCACTATTGTGAGATCATCACCATCATTACATCATCACCATTGTGACATCATCACTATTATGATATCATCACCATTATTACATCATCACTATTATGACATCATTACCATTGTAACATCATCACCATTATGACATCATCATCATCATCATTACGACATCATCAAAATTGTGACATTACAGTATATTATTCACCTACATCAGATAAAGGCATCTTAGAAATGGGTACTGTAGACCCAATTAGAAAACTTCTCTGGGTATTTTCCACAGGTATGTATTTAATTGTGTACAGCATGTATTGCAGAATGTATGTGCTGTTTGTATGTATATACACCTATATTATAATATATGTATGTAGTTAATTTCTCAACTGTTGGATCTGCGTAGGAGGATATTTCTTCAAAAACTGGAAAAGATGATGTTTATAAACTGAACTACAAATTCCATGAGAAATATCTTTAGCAGTAATTACTGTAATGGTGGATTCCAGCGGGGATGAATTCATATTGGGGGTAATTCCAAGTTGATCGCAGCAGGATTTTTGTTAGCAATTGGGCAAAACCACGTGCACTGCAGGGGGGCCAGATGTAACATGTGCAGAGAGAGTTAGATTTGGGTGGGGTGTGTTCAATCTGCAATCTAATTTGCAGTGTAAAAATAAAGCAGCCAGTATTTACCCTGCACAGAAACAAAATAACCCTCCCAAATCTTACTCTCTCTGCACATGTTATATCTACCTGCCCTGCAGTGCACATGGTTTTGCCCAATTGCTATTAAAAATCCTGCTGCGATCAACTTGGAATTACCCCCATTGTGTGAGGAGGATGCACACACTGATGAGAGTGAGGATGGTAGCGGCAGTACTATTTTTGTAGAAAAATATGTTCAGGAACTCCGGAGGGTGGGCAGCGGTGGGCGGAGCCACACACCATAATGCCCATTACACTTTATGCCACACACTGTAATGCCCATTACACAAAATGCCACACACCATAATGCCCATTACACTTTATGCCACACACTGTAATGCCCATTACACAATATGCCACACACCATAATGCCCATTTGATATTATGCCACAATCCATAATGCCCATTACACATTGTGCTGCACACCGTAATACCCATTAAACATTATGCCACACACCGTAATGCCCATTACACATTATGCCTCACACCGTAATGCCCATTACACATTATGCCACACATTTTAATGCCCATTACACATTATTTCACATATCGTAATGCCCATCACACAATATGCCACTCACCATTATGCCAATTACACATGCCACACACCATAATGTCTGTTATGAATTATGCCACACACTGTAATGCCCATTACACATTATGCCACACACCATAATGTCTATTATGAATTATGCCACACACTGTAATGCCCATTACACATTATGCCACACACCATAATGCTCATTACACCTTATGCCACACACCATAATGCCCATTACACATTGTGCCTCACACAGTTATGGTTCTGACATCATTTTAAACCCAACACACAATAATGCCCTTTACAATTTATGCCACAATGTAAAGCTTCTAATTACCTTAAAATTACCTGTTCATTGTCAGGGGTCTCATGCTCATTGTCAGGAGTTTCATGCCCTTGGTTCCATGGTCATTGTCAGGGATTTCCTGATCATTGCCAGGTGTTTCCTGCTCATTGTCAGGGATCTTATGCTCATTGCCAGAGGTTTCCTGCTCATTCCCAGGGGTCTCCTGCTCATTGCCAGGGGTGATGGCGGGAGGAGGTGTGGACATGAGTTAGCATAACAATAGTCCCCGCAGTGGTTTGAGAGCACCAGGGACTGCGAGGGTGCTTCTGCTGTTAGCAGTTTAAAATAAAACACTAAAAAAATGAATGATGCGGTTGAGACAGATGCTATAGGTCCTACTTGACCTTTAGTGTCTGTCTCCTCCTTCGCGGGAGACATTTTTAGTGGGCTTTTTTAAACTGCTACGGCAGAAGCACCCCTCAACACCCAGTGCACTCAAATCACTGTGGGGGATGCTGGGACTATTGTTATGCCTACTCACACTCGCACCTGCCCTCACAAAAAAAAGTTTTTTAGATGTGCTATAAATTGCTGTGTGTATGTGCAAAATTGGTGGTCAGAATTGACTGGAAATGACTGGAAATTAGAAACAAAAAAAGGCAAAAAATTTGTGAATTTTTTTTTTTCATTTTTGGAAGAAATATAAAACCAAAACCAGTCACTGTATTTAGGCAAAACCAAACCCGGACAACAAATTAGAACCAAAACCAGCAAGAACGGTACGGCATACATTTCTAGTTTAGATATTTATGTATTATTTGTATCTTATATGAAGATATACAGAAATAAGTTTATTCATTTGTCTATTTTTTTTGCAACATACACCTCTAAACTAAGTTTGTTTATAATAATATTTAGTATCAATGTTTAAGTTGCTTTACTTAATAGAATATTTGCATATACAAACATTTATCTGAGCTAACATTCATTATGTGCAATGTTTTTTACAAATATTTTTTACAAATATTTTTCAACAAAAAATTTTGGGGTACAGAATAGTAATTTCGGGAGGGCTAGGAAAAATCAGGTAGGAAGTATGACTCCACATATATGTTCGTAGAAAAGAATAGTCCATATACATAGATGTTCAGAGAAAAGAATTAAATAATAAAACATATTAATGAAAACAGGAAAGAATGGGTTCCAGTCGGGCCTGACGACAGTTAAGTTTAGGCTGCAGGCTTCGGGAAGGAGTGGTTAGGGTTTGGAACCACCAGGGAGGGTTAGGGTTAGGGTCAGGTTGCGAGAAATGAATGATAGAGTAACGGATTTGGGGATTATGGATAGAATTCTTACCTACTAGGTGTCAGGATTCTGAGTGTCGGGATGCCCCTTTTGGTATTATGACTGCCAGCCCCCCAAGTACCGGGATCCCGATATCATCCTGGAGTATAGGTGAAAGCATCATTACATACTCCAAAGGAGGAGTAGTAGCTCTTTGCAGTATTGAGCTATAACCGCCTTCATGGCAATACACATTTTACTAAATAAATCTATTATGGATCGGACATTTCTAGGAAATATATGTAGAAGAGCAATTTGTGGAGTTATGATCAGTAAAGAATGAATAAAATGAAGGGATAATTCCTCTACCTCTTGCCAAAGATGGCAAATATATGGGCATCTCCACTAAATATGCTAAATATCCACAACTGCATCACAGCCTCTCTTCCCAGACTGGGCTGGGAAGGCGAGATGTTATATAATCTATAGAACAGTTTTATGCACATTTTGATATGAGACATTTAGACATTTTATGTATGGAAACATCTATAATGGGAGCAGTGTGTGCGGTGCACAACGGCCCCTGGGTCCAGAGGGGGCCCACACCACACATACTGCACCCATTTCTTCTATACTTACCTTTCTGACTTCAATGGGTGACTGTGTGTGTGTCCCCACCTCTCCCGTAGCCGTCACTGCCGCAGCTAGCACACTGAGCACTAGATACTCTGGCGCAGCGGCCAGAGTCTCAGCGCTGAGAACATTAACAGCGGCGGTGATGGCTATAGGAGAGTAGGGGGCCCACACATGGAGTCTTCACACGGCCACGGGTCCCCTCCTCTCTAGAAAGCCGCTGTATGGAAAGAAATAGTTGAGGCCATTCATAGGGTTTTAAACAAATATTAAGGTCAGATTTCAATTTGCTGTGAGTTGGCAACTTTTCCAGAGGTTTGGATGACAACAAAAGGGTGTACCAGAATGATATACAGTACCTCGTCAACAATTAATAGAAGAAACATGAGATACAATATGAGAAGGGGGATGGCAGGGGTTCCATGAGGGGGGGAAAGAGCATAGCCAGTATCTTAATTAAAGGCACTTATAAAAATCAGTAGAGGGTAGAGTTCTAGGGACTAAATAGCCTGTAACAAGAGATGTGCACCAGCCCCCATGTTTTGGTTTTGGATCTGGATTTAAAAAAATTGTTTTGGTTCTATTTTGGATCTGTATTTTTAAAAAATGCTAAAAAAATCTAAAATCATGATATTTGGGCTCATTTTTTTCTCCCTACAGTATTATTAGCCTCAATAACATAAATTTTTCTGTTAATTAAGACCACTTCACAGCTCACAATATTCTTCACCAATACTGGCCAAAGGCTAGTTGGCTAAACTAAGCAACAGAGCAGCGACACAAACACACAGCACTTAATTCTATTTGAAAACGGTGTTGCAAATAAATAATCTATTAGAGCTATAACCAATAAAAATGTCTTTGCAAAAAAAAAGACCATTCCCAATGCCCGCCAAAAATATAACCCATTATGAAAAGTAGTGTAAATTAAATTGTCCTTGGGACCTCCCCCCTATCCTTAAGTTGTATATTAAAAAGACATGCACAGTTTAACAAACCAAGCACTTCAGCGAGGGGACTAACACTTTTGTTGCTAAAGTCCTTGGTTTGATTGGGCCGTACAAACCAATATTTTGGAAGGACTACGGTACTTCTGATCACTAATGAGGAGGTTGATGATGAGGATGTTGGCAATGTAGACTGCATGGGCTGGGGATGCTGTTAAATTACTGGCTGTCGGGATCCCAGCACTCAGGACTCTGACAACGAAATCCTGACAGACAGAGAAATGTGGATGGTCAGAATCCTGACCTAAGTCCGGTATTCCCACTTGATTGGTGATTCACGCAACCACCTGAGGGGGAATATACAGTCCATCCAGAAAGTATTCATAGCGCTTCACTTTTTCCACATTTCCACGTTGTTGTTTCACACAAGGTCTAGCGAAGCTTTTCAGTCACACTGCTGGCCGCAGAGTGATTGACAGGAAGAGGGCGTTTCTGGGTGTCAACTGACCGTTTTCATTGAGTGTGTGGAAAAATGCAGGCGTGCCAAATAAAAATGCAGGCATGGCTGGGGAAACGGAGGCGTGGTTGGCCGAACGCAGGGCGTTTTTGTGACGTCAAAACAGGAACTAAATAGTCTGCAGTGATCCAGGGCCGTCTTTTCGTATGGGCTCAATGGGCTCTTGCCCAAAGGCCCCAGGAGTATAAGGGCCCTAGACTGATAGCTGAGGGTCCCCTCTTTCCAGGGGTACCAGATTTTTGAAAATCAGCCTTGGGGAACCGGAGATATCCAGCCTGAAAGCAGTGGTCCCCATCCGAGCCTGTTAATTGCTTTTCCCAGCCAGATATCTCAGGTTCTGTCTGACACAGAGTTTTTCTGAGTATATAATCCAAAAGCTGGGACTCTCCCCTTTAGCTGGACACTGGCAGCTTGTCTCTACTGTGCCCAGAACCAGAGATATCAGCCTTCCAGCAGCTGGTCCCTGCTCCACCTCCACACGCCTGGTATACAGTTTTATATATTCATGGGAGGATTGCTCTGGCTCCTGACCTCTGATCCCCAAGTCCCTAGAACCTTCTGAAAGGTAGCACTCTCTAGTTTTTTTTATCCCATTCAAAGCTAAAAAATATATTTTCAGGAGCTTGAGATATCTGCAGTCAAGCAAGCTGCCCTCCCACCAGAAAATGATGAATATTAAGCCCACTCCACTATCCACCTCTCCCCTGCGTATTAAACACCCGCTACCACCCTGGAAGTCATGTACCAGGGCTCCTTCATTCAGCCCAATGCCCTCTTCTACAGTTTAGTGTTCTCCCTCCCACCCCATCTGTGCAGTAAAGGAGCAATTAGTAGAAATTACTGCTTCAGGTCCAACATGCTGAGTGGTAGATAGAACACCCTCTACCGGCCGCAGGACATCAAAGCTGCCGCTGATAGCACACCCCACCCCTACCCCTGGAGGGGAAGGAGAATATGTCAGGATTGTGGCAGTCGGGATTCCGGCGTCTGTATTTCGACCGCCGAGATCCCGTCCAGCGGGATATTGACCGCATCCCCGCTGGAGGATGGGTAGGGGGCCCAATGCATTGCTGTGCCCAGGGGCCTACACTGCCGTTTAGACGGCCCTGCAGTGATCACAAGCTAGGAGTAGGTCTGGAGCTACTGTGAAGCTGCACAAAATTATTTTGTAGCCGCTGTGCGATCCATTAGTTCGCACTTCTGCTAAGCTAAGATACACTCCCCGAGGGCGGCGGCTTAGTGTTTGCACGGTTGCTAAAAGCACCTAGCGAGCGAACAACTCGGAATGAGGGCCTATACCCCATAATGACAACATGAAAAAAAGTTGTTTTGAGATTTTTGCAAATTTATTAAAAATAAAAAACTAAGAAATCACATGTACATAAGTATTCACAACCTGCAATTACAGCCTCAAGTCTTTTTGAATATGATGTCACAAGCTCGGCACACCTACTGTATATTTGGGCACTTTCGCCCATTCCTCTTTGCAGCACCTCTCAAGCTCCATCGGGTTGGATGGGAAGCATCGGTGCACAGCCATTTTCAGATCTCTCCAGAGATATTCAATAGTATTCAAGTCTGTGCTCTGGCTGGGCCACTCAAGGACATTCACAGAGTTGATATCTTGGCTGTGTGCTTAGGGTCATTGTACTGCTGAAAGATGAACCGTCGACCCAGACTGAGGTCAAAAGAGCTCTGGAGCAGGTTTTTATCCAGGATGTCTCTGTACATTTCTGCATTTATCTGACTAGTCTCCCAGTTCCTGCCGCTGAAAAACATCCCCACAGCATGATGCTGCCACCACCATGCTTCACTGTAGGGATGGTATTGGCCTGGTGAAGAGCGGCACCTGGTTTCCTCCAAACATGACACCTGGCATTCATGGCAAAGAGTTCAATATTTGACTCATCAGACCAGAGAATTTTGTTTCTCATGGTCTGGAGGCCTTCAGCTGCATTTTGGAAAACTCCAGGTAGGCCGCCATGTGCTTTTTACTAAGGATTGGCTTCCGTCTGGCCACTCTACCATACAATGCACAAAATGGTAAGCTGCTCAATCAGATTGTGATGTCACTCAGGTGCTAAAAGGGAGGGGTAATTCTGTGTAGGAAAAAACAATTTGTGTTCCCTAATGCACACCGAGTGAAAAATACTACATAATAGTCAGATAATACGGAGATATTAGTTGCGTGTATCTGCAGATATAGGGTTAAGCCCCCAGGCCGATCGACAAGGCTTCTCCGTCACTGGGGGTCCCTAATACTAGGTATGGGTCCGGGGTGCAGGACCCCATAACGTCGGCACAGGTCGGCTACCCCAGGTCAGCACACAGGTGAGAATTAATAAGGGTTAATAAGAAGCACAGAAGTGCTATTTAAGTGGTGTGATTAAAATAATACAAAAATATATACAAAGTGATAGGGAAAATCATAAGTGTTAATAAAGTGTTAGGGTGTGCCGACCTGAAGCAGCTCAGCCATACCGACACAGGGCCACCGCACCCCACACCCACCCCATAATTAACTATTATGTAGTAATATTTTTCACTCTACCATACAAGCCTGATTGGTGGATTGCTGCAGAGATGTTTGTCCTTCTGGAAGGTTCTCCTCTCTCCACAGAGAAATGTTGAAGCACTGATAGAGTGACCATTGGGTTCTTGGTCACCTCCATGATTAGGACCCTTCTCCCCTGATCGCTTAGTTTAGATGGCTGGCCAGCTCTAGGAAGATTCCCGGTGGTCCTGAACTTCTTCCATTTATGGATGACGGAGGCATTGGGACCTTCAAACCAGCAGATATTTATCTGCACTCTTCCACAGACATGTGTCTCAAGACAATGCTGTCTTGGAGGTCTACCGACAATTTAGTTGACTTCATGCTTGGTTTGTGCTCAGACATGCACTGTCAAGTGTGTGACCTTATATAGACAGGTGTGTGCATTTCCAAATCATGTCCAATCAACTGAATTTACCACTGGCGGACTCCAATTAAGCAGTAGCAACATCTCAATGAAGATCAGTGGAAACAGAATGCACCTGAGCTCAATTTTGGGCTTCATGGCAAAGGCTGTGAATACTTACGTACATTTGATTTCTTAGTTTTTTATTTTGAATAAATTAGCAATGACAGATGGCAACAATGTGCACTGAAACAGATTGTAGCAGCAGTCTTTCTCTCCCCCAGGGTCCATTCCTGTGTGGCCAGCTTCCATTGCCCAGTCCAAGCTCCAGGCTGCCTCAGCTTGTCAGCTACACCCATGCGGCTACCAGCCTTCTATGTGTACTTGCTAAGGGGCAAACTACTGTGGGCATTATGTGTGTAAGAGGAACAACTACTGTGGGTGATATGTATATAAAGGGCTCTACTACTGTGATAATTATGAGAAACTTCCGAACCAGAAATGTATTAATTTTGGGA
Organism: Pseudophryne corroboree; assembly: GCF_028390025.1. NCBI lineage: Eukaryota > Metazoa > Chordata > Amphibia > Anura > Myobatrachidae > Pseudophryne > Pseudophryne corroboree. The sequence continues at coordinate 1,176,616,646 of NC_086444.1, forward strand.
AAAATTGATCTATTTCACTATTTTCTTATTTTCTTTGTATGAAAATGCACGTGAAATGTATTATAAAATTGTCAGCAAACTCCACATTTATTGCCAATAGGCCAATTTTGTTATTGTATTTACAAAGTAGTCCACCATGGGACTAGCTAGAGCGAAGTATAAAATTCATGAAGAGTATAGTTTGATGTGATAAAATAAAAAGTGTATGGTGAATAAAGAAAAATAATTTAAAATTATTCCATGTGTCCTATCTTTATTTCTTTATGTAGAGACTGCAAGTTGTTTTCCAGCTGCTGTATATGTATATTTATTAAATATATATTGAGTCAGATATTCTGTATTTTACCACCATTTAATAAACTGATTTTCCTGAGAAAGCTTACTAGGTAGCGAAATCGGCATAGGCACGTAAACAATGTGTCCTGTATTATTGATGTCTTAAATCTGCATCAATCCATAACCGCTCCTAACAAATATATATCACATAAGCGCCGGTCACATAACTACATCCCAGGGGCACTACTACTGTGGGTATTAGGTATACAAGGAGAACTACTACTGTGGGTATTATGTGCAGGTCTGGCGACAGGGGGGACAAATGAGACACCTGTACCAGGCCATAAGGATTAGTGGGGCCCCAAGGATATGCCACATAGTGCCCAGCATGGATGTGAGCCTTCTTGTCCAAATAGGGTAGCAAGCTGTAGGTAGTGTGGGCTCAGCCTCAGAGTTACAGAAGCCTCTCAAACACAGTGACTTTGCGGCATGAGTGTGTGCCCACTCTTCTGGGTCCAGCTCTGTTGCAGGCAGTTATGGGACATTGCTGCAGCTCTGCTGGCCAGGATTCCCATGCACTGTGCCAGCCTATTCTTGTGGGGAGTGAGGGCTGCATAGTACCTGCTGTGCGGAGTTCAGGTCTGGATACTGGGGAGTGCAGTGTAGGTGAGTCTCTACCCAGTGAAAGAGTGGATTGGTGAGGAGATACAGGGCTTTGGGATGGTGTACACTCCTAAATGACATAGGTGTCAGCTGACCCTTAAGTACACAGTATTGGTAAGATACTGTAGCAAACAATTATAAGAAAAAAGGGGATAGGGGTTCAAGCGATCAATGGTGTCTATATGCTAGTATGTAGCTCTAATAAGCAGGAACAAAACATTTTTTCCCCAAAAAAGATTTTTTCAGAATAAAAAAAGGGGAATTTTATTTTAGACAGAGTTAACAATTGTTACAAAAGCATGAAAAAATAGCAATTGTTTACGTATATTAATAAAAACCTTGAATAAAAATTGAGATATAAAAAATAAGGAGGTTCTTAGCTTAGTAAGCAGGAGGTCATAGAGGGAAAGCACAACTCGTTACACTTCTTAAATATACAGTGTATACATATATATGTAAACAGAAAACTCAGCACTCATGATAGCAAGCTCGCTTATCCTCAACACATCAATAAATAAATGATGGGGGTGTAGATAGTGAATTGGCCAATGCACAGAAGCCTGCAAACAGATAGTGCAGGTCCTACACTATTACAGAGTCTTAAAACCTGGCAACTGTTTCACACATCATATGCCTGCTAGGTTTAATATATATATATATATATATATATATATATAGTAGCAGCAGCAAAAAGGGCGGCACTGGGAGACTTGACATATAAGTTGAAAAATAAGTGCTTTATTCTAGAGATGAGCGGGTTCGGTTTCTTTGAATCCGAACCCGCACGAACTTCACTTTTTTTTTCACGGGTCCGAGCGACTCGGATCTTCCCGCCTTGCTCGGTTAACCCGAGCGCGCCCGAACGTCATCATGACGCTGTCGGATTCTCGCGAGACTCGGATTCTATATAAGGAGCCGCGCGTCGCCGCCATTTTCACACGTGCATTGAGATTGATAGGGAGAGGACGTGGCTGGCGTCCTCTCCATTTTGATTAGATTTAGAAGAGAGAGAGAGAGAGAGAGATTGCTGTGATACTGTAGATTAGAAGAGAGTGCAGACAGAGTTTAGTGACTGACGACCACAGTGACCAGTGACCACCAGAGACAGTGCAGTTGTTTGTTTTATTTAATATATCCGTTCTCTGCCTGAAAAAAACGATACACAGTCACACAGTGACTCAGTCTGTGTGCACTGCTCAGCCCAGTGTGCTGCACATCAATGTATTGTATATAAAGCTTATAATTGTGGGGGAGACTGGGGAGCACTGCAGGTTGTTATAGCAGGAGCCAGGAGTACATGATAAATAATATTATATTAAAATTAAACAGTGCACACTTTTGCTGCAGGAGTGCCACTGCCAGTGTGACTAGTGGTGACCAGTGCCTGACCACCAGTATATTAGTAGTATTGTATACTATCTCTTTATCAACCAGTCTATATTAGCAGCAGACACAGTACAGTGCGGTAGTTCACGGCTGTGGCTACCTCTGTGTCGGCACTCGGCAGGCAGTCCGTCCATCCATAATTGTATTATAATATATACCACCTAACCGTGGTTTTTTTTTCATTCTTTATACCGTCGTCATACTAGTTGTTACGAGTATACTACTATCTCTTTATCAACCAGTGTACAGTGCGGTAGTTCACGGCTGTGGCTACCTCTGTGTCGGCACTCGGCAGGCAGTCCGTCCAACCATAATTGTATTATATACCACCTAACCGTGGTTTTTTTTTCATTCTTTATACCGTCGTCATACTAGTTGTTACGAGTATACTACTATCTCTTTATCAACCAGTGTACAGTGCGGTAGTTCACGGCTGTGGCTACCTCTGTGTCGGCACTCGGCAGGCAGTCCGTCCATCCATAATTGTATTATAATATATACCACCTAACCGTGGTTTTTTTTTCATTCTTTATACCGTCGTCATACTAGTTGTTACGAGTATACTACTATCTCTTTATCAACCAGTGTACAGTGCGGTAGTTCACGGCTGTGGCTACCTCTGTGTCGGCACTCGGCAGGCAGTCCGTCCAACCATAATTGTATTATAATATATACCACCTAACCGTGGTTTTTTTTTCATTCTTTATACCGTCGTCATACTAGTTGTTACGAGTATACTACTATCTCTTTATCAACCAGTGTACAGTGCGGTAGTTCACGGCTGTGGCTACCTCTGTGTCGGCACTCGGCAGGCAGTCCGTCCAACCATAATTGTATTATATACCACCTAACCGTGGTTTTTTTTTCATTCTTTATACCGTCGTCATACTAGTTGTTACGAGTATACTACTATCTCTTTATCAACCAGTGTACAGTGCGGTAGTTCACGGCTGTGGCTACCTCTGTGTCGGCACTCGGCAGGCAGTCCGTCCAACCATAATTGTATTATATACCACCTAACCGTGGTTTTTTTTTCATTCTTTATACCGTCGTCATACTAGTTGTTACGAGTATACTACTATCTCTTTATCAACCAGTGTACAGTGCGGTAGTTCACGGCTGTGGCTACCTCTGTGTCGGCACTCGGCAGGCAGTCCGTCCATCCATAATTGTATTATAATATATACCACCTAACCGTGGTTTTTTTTTCATTCTTTATACCGTCGTCATACTAGTTGTTACGAGTATACTACTATCTCTTTATCAACCAGTGTACAGTGCGGTAGTTCACGGCTGTGGCTACCTCTGTGTCGGCACTCGGCAGGCAGTCCGTCCAACCATAATTGTATTATAATATATACCACCTAACCGTGGTTTTTTTTTCATTCTTTATACCGTCGTCATACTAGTTGTTACGAGTATACTACTATCTCTTTATCAACCAGTGTACAGTGCGGTAGTTCACGGCTGTGGCTACCTCTGTGTCGGCACTCGGCAGGCAGTCCGTCCAACCATAATTGTATTATATACCACCTAACCGTGGTTTTTTTTTCATTCTTTATACCGTCGTCATACTAGTTGTTACGAGTATACTACTATCTCTTTATCAACCAGTGTACAGTGCGGTAGTTCACGGCTGTGGCTACCTCTGTGTCGGCACTCGGCAGGCAGTCCGTCCATCCATAATTGTATTATAATATATACCACCTAACCGTGGTTTTTTTTTCATTCTTTATACCGTCGTCATACTAGTTGTTACGAGTATACTACTATCTCTTTATCAACCAGTGTACAGTGCGGTAGTTCACGGCTGTGGCTACCTCTGTGTCGGCACTCGGCAGGCAGTCCGTCCATCCATAATTGTATTATATACCACCTAACCGTGGTTTTTTTATACCACCTAACCGTGGCAGTCCGTCCATAATTGTATACTAGTATCCAATCCATCCATCTCCATTGTTTACCTGAGGTGCCTTTTAGTTCTGCCTATAAAATATGGAGAACAAAAAAGTTGAGGTTCCAAAATTAGGGAAAGATCAAGATCCACTTCCACCTCGTGCTGAAGCTGCTGCCACTAGTCATGGCCGAGACGATGAAATGCCAGCAACGTCGTCTGCCAAGGCCGATGCCCAATGTCATAGTACAGAGCATGTCAAATCCAAAACACCAAATATCAGAAAAAAAAGGACTCCAAAACCTAAAATAAAATTGTCGGAGGAGAAGCGTAAACTTGCCAATATGCCATTTACCACACGGAGTGGCAAGGAACGGCTGAGGCCCTGGCCTATGTTCATGGCTAGTGGTTCAGCTTCACATGAGGATGGAAGCACTCAGCCTCTCGCTAGAAAACTGAAAAGACTCAAGCTGGCAAAAGCACCGCAAAGAACTGTGCGTTCTTTGAAATCCCAAATCCACAAGGAGAGTCCAATTGTGTCGGTTGCGATGCCTGACCTTCCCAACACTGGACGTGAAGAGCATGCGCCTTCCACCATTTGCACGCCCCCTGCAAGTGCTGGAAGGAGCACCCGCAGTCCAGTTCCTGATAGTCAGATTGAAGATGTCAGTGTTGAAGTACACCAGGATGAGGAGGATATGGGTGTTGCTGGCGCTGGGGAGGAAATTGACCAGGAGGATTCTGATGGTGAGGTGGTTTGTTTAAGTCAGGCACCCGGGGAGACACCTGTTGTCCGTGGGAGGAATATGGCCGTTGACATGCCAGGTGAAAATACCAAAAAAATCAGCTCTTCGGTGTGGAGGTATTTCACCAGAAATGCGGACAACAGGTGTCAAGCCGTGTGTTCCCTTTGTCAAGCTGTAATAAGTAGGGGTAAGGACGTTAACCACCTCGGAACATCCTCCCTTATACGTCACCTGCAGCGCATTCATAATAAGTCAGTGACAAGTTCAAAAACTTTGGGTGACAGCGGAAGCAGTCCACTGACCAGTAAATCCCTTCCTCTTGTAACCAAGCTCACGCAAACCACCCCACCAACTCCCTCAGTGTCAATTTCCTCCTTCCCCAGGAATGCCAATAGTCCTGCAGGCCATGTCACTGGCAAGTCCTCTCCTGCCTGGGATTCCTCCGATGCATCCTTGCGTGTAACGCCTACTGCTGCTGGCGCTGCTGTTGTTGCCGCTGGGAGTCGATGGTCATCCCAGAGGGGAAGTCGTAAGCCCACTTGTACTACTTCCAGTAAGCAATTGACTGTTCAACAGTCCTTTGCGAGGAAGATGAAATATCACAGCAGTCATCCTACTGCAAAGCGGATAACTGAGTCCTTGACAACTATGTTGGTGTTAGACGTGCGTCCGGTATCCGCCGTTAGTTCACAGGGAACTAGACAATTTATTGAGGCAGTGTGCCCCCGTTACCAAATACCATCTAGGTTCCACTTCTCTAGGCAGGCGATACCGAGAATGTACACGGACGTCAGAAAAAGACTCACCAGTCTCCTAAAAAATGCAGTTGTACCCAATGTCCACTTAACCACGGACATGTGGACAAGTGGAGCAGGGCAGGGTCAGAACTATATGACTGTGACAGCCCACTGGGTAGATGTATGGACTCCCGCCGCAAGAACAGCAGCGGCGGCACCAGTAGCAGCATCTCGCAAACGCCAACTCTTTCCTAGGCAGGCTACGCTTTGTATCACCGCTTTCCAGAATACGCACACAGCTGAAAACCTCTTACGGCAACTGAGGAAGATCATCGCGGAATGGCTTACCCCAATTGGACTCTCCTGTGGATTTGTGGCATCGGACAACGCCAGCAATATTGTGTGTGCATTAAATATGGGCAAATTCCAGCACGTCCCATGTTTTGCACATACCTTGAATTTGGTGGTGCAGAATTTTTTAAAAAACGACAGGGGCGTGCAAGAGATGCTGTCGGTGGCCAGAAAAATTGCGGGACACTTTCGGCGTACAGGCACCACGTACAGAAGACTGGAGCACCACCAAAAACTACTGAACCTGCCCTGCCATCATCTGAAGCAAGAAGTGGTAACGAGGTGGAATTCAACCCTCTATATGCTTCAGAGGTTGGAGGAGCAGCAAAAGGCCATTCAAGCCTATACAATTGAGCACGATATAGGAGATGGAATGCACCTGTCTCAAGCGCAGTGGAGAATGATTTCAACGTTGTGCAAGGTTCTGATGCCCTTTGAACTTGCCACACGTGAAGTCAGTTCAGACACTGCCAGCCTGAGTCAGGTCATTCCCCTCATCAGGCTTTTGCAGAAGAAGCTGGAGGCATTGAAGAAGGAGCTAAAAGGGAGCGATTCCGCTAGGCATGTGGGACTTGTGGATGCAGCCCTTAATTCGCTTAACAAGGATTCACGGGTGGTCAATCTGTTGAAATCAGAGCACTACATTTTGGCCACCGTGCTCGATCCTAGATTTAAAGCCTACCTTGGATCTCTCTTTCCGGCAGACACAGGTCTGCTGGGGTTGAAAGACCTGCTGGTGACAAAATTGTCAAGTCAAGCGGAACGCGACCTGTCAACATCTCCTCCTTCACATTCTCCCGCAACTGGGGGTGCGAGGAAAAGGCTCAGAATTCCGAGCCCACCTGCTGGCGGTGATGCAGGGCAGTCTGGAGCGACTGCTGATGCTGACATCTGGTCCGGACTGAAGGACCTGACAACGATTACGGACATGTCGTCTACTGTCACTGCATATGATTCTCTCAACATTGATAGAATGGTGGAGGATTATATGAGTGACCGCATCCAAGTAGGCACGTCACACAGTCCGTACTTATACTGGCAGGAAAAAGAGGCAATTTGGAGGCCCTTGCACAAACTGGCTTTATTCTACCTAAGTTGCCCTCCCACAAGTGTGTACTCCGAAAGAGTGTTTAGTGCCGCCGCTCACCTTGTCAGCAATCGGCGTACGAGGTTACATCCAGAAAATGTGGAGAAGATGATGTTCATTAAAATTAATTATAATCAATTCCTCCGCGGAGACATTGACCAGCAGCAATTGCCTCCACAAAGTACACAGGGAGCTGAGATGGTGGATTCCAGTGGGGACGAATTGATAATCTGTGAGGAGGGGGATGTACACGGTGATATATCGGAGGGTGAAGATGAGGTGGACATCTTGCCTCTGTAGAGCCAGTTTGTGCAAGGAGAGATTAATTGCTTCTTTTTTGGGGGGGGTCCAAACCAACCGTCATATCAGTCACAGTCGTGTGGCAGACCCTGTCACTGAAATGATGGGTTGGTTAAAGTGTGCATGTCCTGTTTTGTTTATACAACATAAGGGTGGGTGGGAGGGCCCAAGGATAATTCCATCTTGCACCTCTTTTTTCTTTTCTTTTTCTTTGCATCATGTGCTGATTGGGGAGGGTTTTTTGGAAGGGACATCCTGCGTGACACTGCAGTGCCCCTCCTAGATGGGCCCGGTGTTTGTGTCGGCCACTAGGGTCGCTAATCTTACTCACACAGCTACCTCATTGCGCCTCTTTTTTTCTTTGCGTCATGTGCTGTTTGGGGAGGGTTTTTTGGAAGGGACATCCTGCGTGACACTGCAGTGCCACTCCTAGATGTGCCCGGTGTTTGTGTCGGCCACTAGGGTCGCTAATCTTACTCACACAGCTACCTCATTGCGCCTCTTTTTTTCTTTGCGTCATGTGCTGTTTGGGGAGGGTTTTTTGGAAGGGACATCCTGCGTGACACTGCAGTGCCACTCCTAGATGGGCCCGGTGTTTGTGTCGGCCACTAGGGTCGCTAATCTTACTCACACAGTCAGCTACCTCATTGCGCCTCTTTTTTTCTTTGCGTCATGTGCTGTTTGGGGAGGGTTTTTTGGAAGGGCCATCCTGCGTGACACTGCAGTGCCACTCCTAGATGGGCCCGGTGTTTGTGTCGGCCACTAGGGTCGCTAATCTTACTCACACAGCTACCTCATTGCGCCTCTTTTTTTCTTTGCGTCATGTGCTGTTTGGGGAGGGTTTTTTGGAAGGGCCATCCTGCGTGACACTGCAGTGCCACTCCTAGATGGGCCCGGTGTTTGTGTCGGCCACTAGGGTCGCTAATCTTACTCACACAGCTACCTCATTGCGCCTCTTTTTTTCTTTGCGTCATGTGCTGTTTGGGGAGGGTTTTTTGGAAGGGACATCCTGCGTGACACTGCAGTGCCACTCCTAGATGGGCCCGGTGTTTGTGTCGGCCACTAGGGTCGCTTATCTTACTCACACAGCGACCTCGGTGCAAATTTTAGGACTAAAAATAATATTGTGAGGTGTGAGGTATTCAGAATAGACTGAAAATGAGTGTAAATTATGGTTTTTGAGGTTAATAATACTTTGGGATCAAAATGACCCCCAAATTCTATGATTTAAGCTGTTTTTTAGTGTTTTTGGAAAAAAACACCCGAATCCAAAACACACCCGAATCCGACAAAAATAATTCGGTGAGGTTTTGCCAAAACGATTTCGAACCCAAAACACGGCCGCGGAACCGAACCCAAAACCAAAACACAAAACCCGAAAAATTTCAGGCGCTCATCTCTACTTTATTCTACGTTTCGGGGACGCAGCCCCTTCGTCAGGATACCAAATAGTACAACAGACAGTGTTTAAATACCTGTGCATGTGGAGGTTTCTCACCGCCGCCGCCCATCGCGCTGCCCGGATCTCGGTCCTGACGTCACTCCTCCCACAGGAAATGACGCGGCTCCAGTCCGTCTAGCCGGCGCTCTGGGGCTGGTGGAATAAGTAACCATAGCAATGTCAACAAACATTGTGAGGGCTTAATAACACAAAAATAAAAAAGAAATACAGTGCAAGTTGAATAACATCAATAAACTTTACTACAGCTTATCATAATTACCAAAAATCAAAAAATAATAATAAAACTTGTCACATTAAGATACTGCCGAATACTCCAAGCCAGTGCAGTATAATCATAAAGTCAATAAATATACTTAAACAGAAACTAACTAGTTTCACTACTTTCAGAGGCTGTTTCTACTGTTCTTAAACTAGCGTAGAGGGGAAGTGGTTTCAAACGTCCACTAGTGGCTGGTAAAGTCCTAAACAATAATACTGACATTAAGGGAGATGGAAACATTTTACAGAAAACATTTAAGGCTCATTGCTTCATTCAATCCTTTGGGGTATAGTGTATTTAGGGTGGAGATCCATTTTGCTTCTATCTGAAGCAATTTCTTGGACCGATCTCCCCCTCGCAGCGAAAACGGGGCCTGGTCGATGATCTTATATCGAAGGGTCGCCATTCCGTGTTTGGCAAGCACAAAATGGCGAGCTACGGGTTGGTCACTAGTCCCTAACTTAATGGCCTCACGTATCGCATATCGTTGTTGCGCCATCCTGGTCTTGAATGCACAGTCGGTTTTGCCGACATATGTCAAACCACATGGGCATGTCAGCAAATAAACGACAAATTTTGAGTCACAGGATAACGGGTACTGCATAAAATATTTTTTACCTGTGTGGGGATGCTGGAAAGTATCCCCCTGTACCAGGTGGCTGCAAGTGGTACAACCACTACACTTGAAGCAGCCGTTTTTTCATCTCAAGAAATTCTTATCAGGAAGGTCTTTTCCAAATTTTGAAATGTCGGTCTTAACGACATAATCACGAATACTCCGACCCTTCGAATAACTGAGGAGTAACCTAGACTGGAAAGCTTCTCCTAGACCCTTGTCAGAAGCGAAAACAGGGCATAGTTGTTTAGTTCTTGTAGCTATAAGCTTACTACTGGTATTAAATTGCGTGACCCAAGGGAACCTCCCTTTAAGTTGTTTGGGAGCCTTGGAGGTTAACAGCTGCTGTCTCGCTATACCTAAAGCCTTTTGCTTGGCTTGCTCCAAAAGCTCACCTGGGTAACCTCTCTCTCTGAACTTGGTTGTCATTAACTCCAGTTGTCTATCACGCTCTGCCACTGAGTTAGTGATACGGCAGACCCGTAGAAACTGGGAATAGGGCAAATCCCGAATAGTGGCTTTGGGATGAAAGCTATCGAATTTTAACAGGTTATTCCTGTCAGTAGCCTTAGTAAACAGTTTAGTCCTGATTACCCCATCTATGACAGTAATGCATACATCAAGAAAATTGATTTGTGTATCATTCATCTCCATGGTAAATTTAATGGGGCTAGTCGTGGCATTGTGCTGTTCTATGATCCCAACCAATTGTGCTCTTGTACCTCCCCAAAAGATCAATACGTCGTCTATATATCGCTGGTATAGACACAACTGGGAGGCAATAACACCATCCTGTAGGAATAGTTCCCTTTCTAGTTCCCACATATAGGAATTGGCAAATGCCGGGGCCACAGCCGACCCCATGGTACAGCCAGTACATTGAATGTAAAAGTTGTTATCATATAGGAAATAATTATGTGCCAATGTGAAATCTAGAAGTGATAGGAAGAACTTAATATCCGGGCCTGTGTAATAGGGGTTGATGGTTATAAGGTGTTCAACCGCCTGGATACATGCCCCGTGAGGGATACACGTATAGAGGCTTGTCACATCTACGGACGCCAAAATTACCTCATGAGATAGTATCCCCATATTCTCAAATAACCGCAACAGAGAGGATGTGTCTTTCAGATGTGTAGGCGTATTTTGTATACAGGGTTGAAGATAACTATCACAGTATACTGAAACTGCCTCACATAATGATCCCCTGGCCGAAATTATTGGTCTGCCCGGAGGGTTCACCGCATCCTTATGTATTTTAGGGATCACATAGAATACAGGAACCACCTGGCAGTCAGCACATAATGACTTGCTAATACAGGTTGAGTATCCCATATCCAAATATTCCGAAATACGGAATATTCCGAAATACGGACTTTTTTGAGTGAGAGTGAGATAGTGAAACCTTTGTTTTTTGATGGCTCAATGTACACAAACTTTGTTTAATACACAAAGTTATTAAAAATATTGTATTAAATGTCCTTCAGGCTGTGTGTATAAGGTGTATATGAAACATAAATGAATTGTGTGAATGTAGACACACTTTGTTTAATGCACAAAGTTATAAAAAAATATTGGCTAAAATGACCTTCAGGCTGTGTGTATAAGGTGTATATGTAACAGAAATGCATTCTGTGCTTAGATTTAGGTCCCATCACCATGATATCTCACTATGGTATGCAATTATTCCAAAATACGGAAAAATCCCATATCCAAAATACCTCTGGTCCCAAGCATTTTGGATAAGGGAGACTCAACCTGTACCAGCTGAAATAATACCATTATCCACAGCTTGTTTCAATAACTCCTCCAACTCTCTCTTAAACACATTAGTTGGATCTCTAGATAGCTTGGCATAGGTGGACTAATCTGACAATAGATGTTCACACTCTGTCTTATACTTCATTGTGTCAAGTACCAGAATACCCCTCTTGAGGAAGGATAGAGATCTCTTGAGGAAGGATAGAGAACTATCCGAAACGCGTTGAGGCCGTCTACATACCGGGAGCTGAGAGTAACACTGAAGGGAAGGCGAAGCCACTGCTTAACATCCACCCAGGACTGATCGTGACTGCAGCACGAACAGAGACCGGAAAGGACGCTTTGCATTACATCTACCCCGCTAGTGACTATCTCAGCATACCTGTATTTTAACTGGTGTTTGGTTTAATAAACCTGTTCCTTTTGGACCGAGGCTACACGTCTTTCTCTGATAAGAAGTGGGGAACCATAAAGATACCTTTTGGAACATGCGAGACTGAACTCCAATGTAAGTCGAAATTGCTATGCAGCACAGAATGCAGAGATACAGTACAGTAGTTGGGCTCACGATAAAGATACCTTTTGATGACTGCGGGTGAGAACACTGAAGTAAGTGTCGGCCCATCAGCCGAGTTAAAAGGGGAAAATCTCACTGCATTATCAGCCAGACCCAGACAGAAAGGAGAAACATTGTAACACCTGCGTGGTCACATAATTGTTACTGTGTCAGAACGGGAGTGTGATATTGTATTAAACAGTGTCTCTAGGAATTGGAGGTCTTAGTATGAGGAAGGGTTTATTATTTGCCCTGTAGTGATTATCATTACTATTAGAGGTAGTATATATACCCAGGGCCGGCGCTTCCATTAGGCAGCTTTAGGCAGCTGCCTATGGGCGCCGGGACCTGAGGGGGCGGTACGCTGAGTCTGCCAGGAGCATTTTGGTCATTTTGACAGTAAGCCGCCCCCTCCCTCTCCCCCCACTCGGCCCTGTAGCTAGCCATGCAATAGCAGCAGCAGGGCACCCGGCGGCATGGACACACATAGCAGCGCTGCGGGTAGTCCTGCAACGCTGCTAAGCTGACTGACAGTGACAGGCAGTTGATGCACTACCCACTACCCAGAGTCCCGGGATCCACCAGTGAGTCTTTTTTTTATTCACCACCGCACCGCTGTGCAGAGTGCAGGGGAGCAGAGAGGTGGTTTCCCCCTCACCCGGTCCCGTGTCCCCTCTCTGCAGGGTCGGCTCCATGCTGCTTGATGCTTTTTTTGTTTTAAAGGGGCGTGGCCACACCTCCGTGATTAGGCCACGCCCCCAAGTATGTCAGGTCCTTGACGGTCTGTCTGTGGCTCTGCTGCCTGGCATGCCTGCTCTTTCAGAGACTGGCTCTTGTGATTTAAGCTGGAGGTAACTACTGTGGTAGACTATCTGTGTGTCTCAATATCAGTGTGTGTGTGTGTGTGTGTGTGTGTGTGTTTCTCAGTATGTGTGTGTGTCTCAATATTAGTGTGTGTGTCTCCAGTATGAGTGTGTGTGTGTGCCTCTACCTCAGTATGAGTGTCAGTGTGTGTCTCAGTATCAGAGTGTGTGTATGTGTCCCTCAGTATGAGTGTGTGTGTGTGTGTGTGTGTGTGTGTGTGTGCCTATGCCTCAATATAAGTGTCAGTGTGTGTCTCAGTATGAGTGTGTGTGCCTCAGTATGTGTGTGTGCCTCTGCCTCAGTATAAGTGTGTACCTCAGTATGATTGTGTGTGTGCCTCTACCTTAGTATGAGTGTCAGTGTGTGTGTCTCTCAGTGAGTGTGTGTCTGTCTCCGTATGAGTCTGTGCCTCTGCCTCAGTATGAGTGTCAGTATGTGTGTCTCTCAGTGAGTGTGTGTCTGTCTCCGTATGAGTCTGTGCCTCTGCCTCAGTATGAGTGTCAGTATGTGTGTCTCAGTATCAGAGTGTGTGTATGTGTCCCTCAGTATGAGTGTGTGTGTGTGTGTGTGTGTGTGTGTGTGTGTGTGTGTGTGTGCCTATGCCTCAATATAAGTGTCAGTGTGTGTCTCAGTATGAGTGTGTGTGCCTCAGTATGTGTGTGTGCCTCTGCCTCAGTATAAGTGTGTACCTCAGTATGATTGTGTGTGTGCCTCTACCTTAGTATGAGTGTCAGTGTGTGTGTCTCTCAGTGAGTGTGTGTCTGTCTCCGTATGAGTCTGTGCCTCTGCTTCAGTATGAGTGTCAGTATGTGTGTCTCTCAGTGAGTGTGTGTCTGTCTCCGTATGAGTCTGTGCCTCTGCCTCAGTATGAGTGTCAGTATGTGTGTCTCAGTATCAGTGTGTGTGTGTCCCTCAGTATGAGTGTGTGTGTGTGTGTGTGTGTGTGTGTGTGTGTGTGTGTGTGTGTGTGTGCCTATGCCTCAATATAAGTGTCAGTGTGTGTCTCAGTATGAGTGTGTGTGCCTCAGTATGTGTGTGTGTGCCTCTGCCTCAGTATAAGTGTGTACCTCAGTATGATTGTGTGTGTGTCTCAGTATGATGGTATGTGTGCCTCTGCCTCAGTATGAGTGTCTGTGTGTGTGTGGGCCTCAGTATCACTGTGTGTGTCTCGGTATGAGTGTGTGCCTCTGTCTCAGTATGAGTGTCAGTGTGTGTGTGTGTGTGTGTGTGTGTGTGTGTGTGTGTGTGTGTGTGTCTCAGTATGAGTGTGTGTGTGTCCCTTTGCCTCAGTATTGGTGTCAGCGGGAGTGTGTCTCAGTCTTAGTATGAGTGTATGTGTTTCTCTGCCTCAATATGAATGTCAGTGTGTGTCTCAGTATGAGTGTGTGTGCCTCAGTATGTGTGTGTGTGCCTCTGCCTCAGTATAAGTGTGTACCTCAGTATGATTGTGTGTGTGCCTCTACCTTAGTATGAGTGTCAGTGTGTGTGTCTCTCAGTGAGTGTGTGTCTGTCTCCGTATGAGTCTGTGCCTCTGCCTCAGTATGAGTGTCAGTATGTGTGTCTCTCAGTGAGTGTGTGTCTGTCTCCGTATGAGTCTGTGCCTCTGCCTCAGTATGAGTGTCAGTATGTGTGTCTCAGTATCAGTATGTGTGTGTCCCTCAGTATGAGTGTGTGTGTGTGTGTGTGTGTGTGTGTGTGTGTGTGTGTGTGTCTATGCCTCAATATAAGTGTCAGTGTGTGTCTCAGTATGAGTGCGTGTGCCTCAGTATGTGTGTGTGTGCCTCTGCCTCAGTATAAGTGTGTACCTCAGTATGATTGTGTGTGTGTCTCAGTATGATGGTATGTGTGCCTCTGCCTCAGTATGAGTGTCTGTGTGTGTGTGGGCCTCAGTATCACTGTGTGTGTCTCGGTATGAGTGTGTGCCTCTGTCTCAGTATGAGTGTCAGTGTGTGTGTGTGTGTGTGTGTGTGTGTGTGTGTGTGTCTCAGTATGAGTGTGTGTGTGTCCCTTTGCCTCAGTATTGGTGTCAGCGGGAGTGTGTCTCAGTCTTAGTATGAGTGTATGTGTTTCTCTGCCTCAATATGAGTGTCAGTGTCAGTGTATGTGTCTCAGTATCACTGTGTGTTTGTCTCAGTATGAGTGTGTGTGGGCCTCAGTGTGGGTGGTTGTGTGTGTGTACTACAGGGCTCATTGTGATACATCCAGTACCTGCATTGCCATACCTCACACCCTGTTAAAAAAGTTCCCTGCACACATACTGTATCACTAGAGGCCTGCAGTTGGGGAGAGTATAGGCAGATTCAATGGCAGCACCGAGCCCCCCCCCCGCCCCCCTGCTTTTAATACAGCAACAGGCTGCTCGGGGTGGGGTGTAGGGGGGGGGGGGGGGGCAGGATGTCACATACCCCCCAGGCCGCTCTGTCACTTATGTCCTGGGCCGCCTCATCTAGAGGAAGTTCCCTGGTAGTCCAGTGGTTTATGCATCTGCAGCCTGCTCCCACTATCACTGTGAGACCAGCACCAGCATGTGATACTACTACAGCCTTTTTTTTTGTACTTTGTACTACAGAGCTACGGAACACCTGTAGGTCCATAGACTGTGATGGATGCTGACTTATTGCCTCTCCATCTGACCGTTTCTCCTCCTTGCAAGTAGGTAGTGTTTTTTTCCCATGTGTCACCTGTAGCTGATATGAAACTACATTTTCCAGTATGACATGCTACTTTTTGGCAGGATATGCTTGGACTTGTAGTTCTACATTTCCCTATATTTGCAACATAAAAACTGTTTGTTAATGAACCAACATAGTATATCACAAGATAGTGTACTGAACAAGACATCCGTACCTGCTGCTCAGAAAAAGTATTTGTCAGTTTGTCATGTTCTATTTTTTTGCCATATATTAGTACTGAAATCTAACGGCACACACTAAAAATAAACTGCCCAACAACGCTCAGAATCCCAATGCCGGAATCCCAGGAGTCAGCATACCGAATGTAAGTGTGCTGGGGAGGGTTTCAGTTAGGGGGGTATGGGGAGGGGGATAGGGTTAGGAATCAGGGGAGGTTTAGGGTTAGGTTGTAGGAAGGGAGGGTTAGGCTGCAGGTAGGGGAGGGTAGAGGGTTCACATACTTTCTTACAAGGTGTTGGGATTATAAGCAGCTGCTGTCTTTCTTCTGACTACTGGCATCCTAAGTGCCAGGATCCCTTTCCCAACCTGCTGTAGGGTGTATTCTCTATACAGCCTGCAACATTTTTTATACGTTATAATCCAATCGGTGGGTCAGTGGCATAGGGTAAGCATTACTGCCTCACAGCACTCAGGTCATGAGTTCAATTCCTGGGCACGGCCCTGTCTGTGTGGAGTGTGCATGTTCTTTTTATGTTTGTGTGGGTTTCCTATGGGTATTCCTGTTTCCTCCCAGTCTCCCACACTCCAAAAACATATGTGAAGGTTATGTGGATATGTGTGTGTGTGTGTACCGGCGACCAATGTTGTGTAAATATGCAAATAATTAATATTAAAAGCTTAAGATTTATGAGCCAAAAAATATAAAATCGAACAAACAGTTTTAATAGCATATATAGATAAAATACATAAAAGGTCATATAATATCCGAATCAGGTAAAAAGGTAACAAGGTAAAAGACTTAGCTTTAAAATAGGCAAGGGGGTCACTGCAGGGAACCCAACGCGTTTCGTCACATCAGACTTCTTCAAAGGGTAAGGACTGAGTGAGCTGGCAAGCCTTTTTATAGCTCTAACAGGTAATGTTGTGGGTGTGTGATAACATCATAGATCATGTGACCAGTGAAAAATCATTAAAAGGTATTATGACAAGGGGACAGACAGGATGCTTCAGTGTGGCCTGGCCCCAGGTAGTATGGGTCATAGTGGTCATTGCAAAGTGAAAAACGAATGTTTGTAGTAAATAATAATGTTCAGAGAAGCTTTAGAAAGGTAAATTGCGGCACTTCCGCCACACTTCCGGTGACGGAGGTAGCGCGTCATGTGATCTCGGACATTTCCGCCCCACTTCCGGTTGGTTCGTGCGCATGCGCCGGCGGCGAATCCTGTGCACTGCGCATGTGTCCCACATCCAGGGCGGCGGCAGACGTGCTGTCTGGTCTCAGAAGGGATGTATGTCCTTTGTTTCAAATAGCGGAGCGTCCATTTTGTAGGGGCTGAATTCCATAGGAAATATAGTGATTGCGGCGGCCATATTTCCGGAGTCTAAAGAGACTCAATCGTTGTGATTTTTTGGTGTCCATGGAAACCGTTACATGTAAATAAAACAGACAGGAAAACAGGTGAAATCTACGCAGTGGCCTTCCATACATGCGATATCTTAGTAATTTTAAACATTTTAAACATCAGAGCGGCCACATTTGTGCAAGACTCTACCAATTGGAAGAGTTAAATTAAATTATGATGAATAATAAAATATAATAAAATACAACATAATAATAAAGGTGAAGCTGGTTGTAGTATATTAATAAGTATATTAATAAATAAATAAGAGGTGAGTTCATAGTACCATGGATTATTGAATGTGGTAAGGAAGGTTAACAAGTGCAGGCTATAGTGAGGAGAGACAGGTCGGTGTGGAAAGTGAACGAGGTGCAAAATAAGATACTAAGATTGCTGCTTTTGTTGCAGGTGTTTATAGGAGTGTGTCCTCCATATACAATATAACAAAATATAACAAAGGAAAGAAAGACAAGGGTAAAAAGATACACATATATATATATATATAATATCCAGAGCATATATATATGGCAAGGTGGCAAGTGCAACACGTGAGTCACATGTGTATCGGGTGATCAGCAGAACGGTTACTGGTTGGCTTGGCGTCATTAGCCTGTCCTTACAGCACCCGATCTTCCCGGATAGTCACCCTCTCTGGTACTGGTCGGGCCCCAAAACACTGCTTAGCTTCCAAGGTCGGACGAGATTGGGCGTGCCAGTGTGGTTTGACCGTATGTACAATTAGACGTCGTAACACCAGTGCATGACCGCATGATACTTGAGATACAGCTTTATTCGTGAATACAGAAAGGCACATACAAGACTAAAAGGAGGGAGTTGTGAGGAAGAGAGGATGGGTACGGCACCTCATAGGAAGGGGGCAATTTCATATCCCTCGTTCAGACCCCTTGGTTGCAAGGTCTGCAGCTGGAATATCCAGTACATCTCCCTTCTCGAGAGTTTGTTCGCGAGGTCACCTCCTCTTTCTCCCAAGCGCACGTGCTCGATGGCCTTGAAGGTGAGATCTTCAGGATTGGAGTTGTGCCATGTCAAAAAATGTCTTGAAACAGTGTGGCTCTCCACTTTGTTCTTAATGTTGCGAACGTGCTCCTGGATCCTTGTTTTAAGGAGTCTTTTGGTCTTGCCCACATATTTCTTTTTGCAGGGGCATTCAAGCAAGTAGACTACGGACGTGCTGTTGCAATTCATGAAGTCTTTGATGGTAAACTGTTTCTTTTCATCCATGTCGCTGAAAGTTTTCCGGTTCGGATGCAAGTATCTGCAAACGTTAACATTTGCCACACTTAAAAGACCCTACACATTTGGGCATCATGTTGTTCCTGATCTGGTTCTCTTTCAGGAGGCTCGGGGCAAGGTGGTCCTTCAGATTCTTAGATTTCTTAAAAATGAGGACTGGTTCGGGCGGTAGGATGTCCTTTAGTACCGGGTCCATGAGGAGGATATTCCAGTGGTTCCTAAGTGAGTTCCTAATGGTCTTCTCGTGTTGGCTGTAAGTGGTAATGAAGGCAACCGAATTCCTACTGGTGTCCTTTGGTTTGTATTTTAGGAGGTCCTTCCTGTCCAATCTCCTTGTCTTCGCTAGGGCTTCCTCCAGAATAGGTCCCGGGTATTCTTTGTCCTTGAATCTTTTGCTATAGATCTCTAGTTGGTCCTCACAGTCCTGGGAATTCGTGCAGTTCCTTTTCACCCTTGAGAACTGTGATGCTGGTATGTTGTCCTTCCACTTCCGGAGGTGGTTGCTCTGGTAGTGCAAGTAACTGTTCATATCCACCTCTTTGATAAAGTTTTTTGTGGTGATCCTTCCATTCTCGCTAGTTAAAACCAAGTCCAGATATTCAACTGATTTAACATCGAGTTTTGAGGTAAAAGTTAGGTTAAGATCATTGCTTCCCAGTGTGTTTAAAAATTCATTAAAAGATTCTGCAGAGCCGTTCCAAATGATTAAGATATCGTCGATGTATCGTTTGTACAGTATCACATTTTCCTTAAAAGCACCAGAGTTATAAACATGCGTCTCCTCCCAACGTCCCATAAATAGATTAGCAAAGCTCGGAGCAAAAATAGTCCCCATTGCTGTGCCACAGCGTTGTAGGTAAAACTGGTTAAGAAACTTAAAATAATTGCAGCTGAGGATAAAAAGCATAAGATCACAAATAAAATCTCGGTGGATGGGGGTCAGGTCTGGATCGTTGTCCAGGTAACCCCTGCACGCAGCTATGCCTTTAGAATGCTCGATGCACGTATACAGGGATTGGACATCCACAGTTGCCCATAGGTATGTGTCCTTCCATTCCACCATGTTGAGTATATTGAGTATCGATGTCGTGTCCTTAAGGTACGATGGCAATGCTGTGACATGTTTCTTCAAAAAGATATCAACATACTCTGATAGATTGGAGGTTAGAGAGCCTATGCCCGCCACTATTGGTCTCCCTGGCGGGTTTATCAATGATTTGTGGACCTTCGGTAAAAAGTAAAAAATGGGGGTAATTGGATCTGATCGCAGGAGATACTGGTACTCTTCCTTATTTATCACATTGTTTCGAAGGCCATACAAGAGTTTGGTCCTCAACTCTTCCACAAATGGTTCCTTCGGATCGCTCTGTAATGGTACATAGGAATTAGTATCTCCAAGGAGTCTCAGTGCCTCTTTGGTATAGAGGTCACGGTCCATAATGACCAGTCCTCCCCCTTTGTCAGCCGGTTTTATGACTATGTTGTTATTTTTCTGCAGTTTCTTCAGTGCTTCGCATTCACGGTTCCCCAAGTTTTTTCCTTCAGCTGGTTTTTGTTCAGTTTCACAAAGGTCCTTCTTCACCATGTCATAGAAAATACTGACGTTTGTTCCCTTGGATTCTAGGGGATAGTATTTTGATACTGGTTTCAAGCCTGACTTGGAACGTTCCTCATAGTTGCTTATAACGGCATCCTCTTTACGCAGGAAGTGTCTTTTTAATGTTAATTTCCTTACAAACTTGTTCAGGTCAATGAAGGTCTCGAACTTATTCAAACTGTTCGTGGGTGCAAAAGACAAGCCTCTGCTAAGTAGTGTTAGCTCTGGGTTTGTTAGAACGTGTTTAGACAAGTTGAAGATGCCTTTATCCCTTGGTTCGGTTAGTGCAGGTTTCTTCTTTTCTGGTCTCTCCCTCCTACCGCCCCGTTTTCCTCTTCCTCTGCGAGTCTTCTTTTCAAAGGTGAAGCCTGTCTGCTGTCTTCCCTCACTGAGTTTCGTATCATGTCTTTGGCTCTTGCGCCTGTTCTTACTGATAAAAAATCCTGGTCCCCCGTGGAATCTCTTCTTTGTAATGTAGAAAATCTGTTTGTTGTTTTGATGTGTGGGTTAAATGGGGAATCCTCACTGTTGATCCTTGTTCTCTTCTCTTTGCTCGGTATCGTTTTCCATTGGTATTTCCCTGTTCCATTGGATGGGTGGCCGGGGGCCTTGAATCTGCTCCAATTCTTCGTCTGTCCTTTAATGTAGTCGTTTTTGTCCCGGAGAAACTTCTTCTCCTTCCCTTTGATGACCTCCCCTTCTATGTGCTCCAATTTTTTGTTAAGCACCTTTTCGTTAATAAGATAGTCCTCCTTGTCCTTATAGTCGGTCATTTCGGATTCTTTCGCCTTTATTTCAACCTCTAGTTTCGCCAGATCATCCTTCTTTTTGCGGATAAGGAGTTTCATGAGGTCGATTGAACATCTGTGTAAGATGGAGTCCCATTCTTCTATGAAGTCTGTGTCCATCGTACCCGACGTAGGTTGTTTTAATAGTCTTAAGCCCCTGGGTACACTGTTGACTGTGATATAGTGCTCTAGTCCTTTCATATCCCACCAGGCTTTGACTTCCTTCGTAAGTAGTTTCTCCATACCCCAAAACAGGTCATCAAGGTCTTGTATGGGTGTTGGAGTGTCTACCTGTTTGTTTTCATTAAATATTTTTTGGCATAAATCATTTCGTTTGCCTGTGCGGTCAGTGTTTCTAAACATTTTTCTGAAAGACTGGACGTTTATGCTCACCAGGCTGCTATATCAGTGTACCAAAGAGATAATTGTATTGCAAAAGGGTGATACAGCGCCACTTGTGGGGTATAGTCTCAGTACTAACTTGATTTATATGTTGTAATAAAAAGATATATGATGTAATAAAAAGGTATAAGATACACAACCACCTTGTTAGAGGTGTCAGCCACCCCTTAAGGGTGCAGCACTAGTACGGTGCTGCCAGAGAAAAGATATAGTGGAGGGATAAGGGTACCGGCGACCAATGTTGTGTAAATATGCAAATAATTAATATTAAAAGCTTAAGATTTATGAGCCAAAAAATATAAAATCGAACAAACAGTTTTAATAGCATATATAGATAAAATACATAAAAGGTCATATAATATCCGAATCAGGTAAAAAGGTAACAAGGTAAAAGACTTAGCTTTAAAATAGGCAAGGGGGTCACTGCAGGGAACCCAACGCGTTTCGTCACATCAGACTTCTTCAAAGGGTAAGGACTGAGTGAGCTGGCAAGCCTTTTTATAGCTCTAACAGGTAATGTTGTGGGTGTGTGATAACATCATAGATCATGTGACCAGTGAAAAATCATTAAAAGGTATTATGACAAGGGGACAGACAGGATGCTTCAGTGTGGCCTGGCCCCAGGTAGTATGGGTCATAGTGGTCATTGCAAAGTGAAAAACGAATGTTTGTAGTAAATAATAATGTTCAGAGAAGCTTTAGAAAGGTAAATTGCGGCACTTCCGCCACACTTCCGGTGACGGAGGTAGCGCGTCATGTGATCTCGGACATTTCCGCCTCACTTCCGGTTGGTTCGTGCGCATGCGCCGGCGGCGAATCCTGTGCACTGCGCATGTGTCCCACATCCAGGGCGGCGGCAGACGTGCTGTCTGGTCTCAGAAGGGATGTATGTCCTTTGTTTCAAATAGCGGAGCGTCCATTTTGTAGGGGCTGAATTCCATAGGAAATATAGTGATTGCGGCGGCCATATTTCCGGAGTCTAAAGAGACTCAATCGTTGTGATTTTTTGGTGTCCATGGAAACCGTTACATGTAAATAAAACAGACAGGAAAACAGGTGAAATCTACGCAGTGGCCTTCCATACATGCGATATCTTAGTAATTTTAAACATTTTAAACATCAGAGCGGCCACATTTGTGCAAGACTCTACCAATTGGAAGAGTTAAATTAAATTATGATGAATAATAAAATATAATAAAATACAACATAATAATAAAGGTGAAGCTGGTTGTAGTATATTAATAAGTATATTAATAAATAAATAAGAGGTGAGTTCATAGTACCATGGATTATTGAATGTGGTAAGGAAGGTTAACAAGTGCAGGCTATAGTGAGGAGAGACAGGTCGGTGTGGAAAGTGAACGAGGTGCAAAATAAGATACTAAGATTGCTGCTTTTGTTGCAGGTGTTTATAGGAGTGTGTCCTCCATATACAATATAACAAAATATAACAAAGGAAAGAAAGACAAAGGTAAAAAGATACACATATATATATATAATATCCAGAGCATATATATATGGCAAGGTGGCAAGTGCAACACGTGAGTCACATGTGTATCGGGTGATCAGCAGAACGGTTACTGGTTGGCTTGGCGTCATTAGCCTGTCCTTACAGCACCCGATCTTCCCGGATAGTCACCCTCTCTGGTACTGGTCGGGCCCCAAAACACTGCTTAGCTTCCAAGGTCGGACGAGATTGGGCGTGCCAGTGTGGTTTGACCGTATGTACAATTAGACGTCGTAACACCAGTGCATGACCGCATGATACTTGAGATACAGCTTTATTCGTGAATACAGAAAGGCACATACAAGACTAAAAGGAGGGAGTTGTGAGGAAGAGAGGATGGGTACGGCACCTCATAGGAAGGGGGCAATTTCATATCCCTCGTTCAGACCCCTTGGTTGCAAGGTCTGCAGCTGGAATATCCAGTACATCTCCCTTCTCGAGAGTTTGTTCGCGAGGTCACCTCCTCTTTCTCCCAAGCGCACGTGCTCGATGGCCTTGAAGGTGAGATCTTCAGGATTGGAGTTGTGCCATGTCAAAAAATGTCTTGAAACAGTGTGGCTCTCCACTTTGTTCTTAATGTTGCGAACGTGCTCCTGGATCCTTGTTTTAAGGAGTCTTTTGGTCTTGCCCACATATTTCTTTTTGCAGGGGCATTCAAGCAAGTAGACTACGGACGTGCTGTTGCAATTCATCAAGTCTTTGATGGTAAACTGTTTCTTTTCATCCATGTCGCTGAAAGTTTTCCGGTTCGGATGCAAGTATCTGCAAACGTTAAATTTGCCACACTTAAAAGACCCTACACATTTGGGCATCATGTTGTTCCTGATCTGGTTCTCTTTCAGGAGGCTCGGGGCAAGGTGGTCCTTCAGATTCTTAGATTTCTAAAAAATGAGGACTGGTTCGGGCGGTAGGATGTCCTTTAGTACCGGGTCCATGAGGAGGATATTCCAGTGGTTCCTAAGTGAGTTCCTAATGGTCTTCTCGTGTTGGCTGTAAGTGGTAATGAAGGCAACCGAATTCCTACTGGTGTCCTTTGGTTTGTATTTTAGGAGGTCCTTCCTGTCCAATCTCCTTGTCTTCGCTAGGGCTTCCTCCAGAATAGGTCCCGGGTATTCTTTGTCCTTGAATCTTTTGCTATAGATCTCTAGTTGGTCCTCACAGTCCTGGGAATTCGTGCAGTTCCTTTTCACCCTTGAGAACTGTGATGCTGGTATGTTGTCCTTCCACTTCCGGAGGTGGTTGCTCTGGTAGTGCAAGTAACTGTTCATATCCACCTCTTTGATAAAGTTTTTTGTGGTGATCCTTCCATTCTCGCTAGTTAAAACCAAGTCCAGATATTCAACTGATTTAACATCGAGTTTTGAGGTAAAAGTTAGGTTAAGATCATTGCTTCCCAGTGTGTTTAAAAATTCATTAAAAGATTCTGCAGAGCCGTTCCAAATGATTAAGATATCGTCGATGTATCGTTTGTACAGTATCACATTTTCCTTAAAAGCACCAGAGTTATAAACATGCGTCTCCTCCCAACCTCCCCGGCCACCCATCCAATGGAACAGGGAAATACCAATGGAAAACGATACCGAGCAAAGAGAAGAGAACAAGGATCAACAGTGAGGATTCCCCATTTAACCCACACATCAAAACAACAAACAGATTTTCTACATTACAAAGAAGAGATTCCACGGGGGACCAGGATTTTTTATCAGTAAGAACAGGCGCAAGAGCCAAAGACATGATACGAAACTCAGTGAGGGAAGACAGCAGACAGGCTTCACCTTTGAAAAGAAGACTCGCAGAGGAAGAGGAAAACGGGGCGGTAGGAGGGAGAGACCAGAAAAGAAGAAACCTGCACTAACCGAACCAAGGGATAAAGGCATCTTCAACTTGTCTAAACACGTTCTAACAAACCCAGAGCTAACACTACTTAGCAGAGGCTTGTCTTTTGCACCCACGAACAGTTTGAATAAGTTCGAGACCTTCATTGACCTGAACAAGTTTGTAAGGAAATTAACATTAAAAAGACACTTCCTGCGTAAAGAGGATGCCGTTATAAGCAACTATGAGGAACGTTCCAAGTCAGGCTTGAAACCAGTATCAAAATACTATCCGCTAGAATCCAAGGGAACAAACGTCAGTATTTTCTATGACATGGTGAAGAAGGACCTTTGTGAAACTGAACAAAAACCAGCTGAAGGAAAAAACTTGGGGAACCGTGAATGCGAAGCACTGAAGAAACTGCAGAAAAATAACAACATAGTCATAAAACCGGCTGACAAAGGGGGAGGACTGGTCATTATGGACCGTGACCTCTATACCAAAGAGGCACTGAGACTCCTTGGAGATACTAATTCCTATGTACCATTACAGAGCGATCCGAAGGAACCATTTGTGGAAGAGTTGAGGACCAAACTCTTGTATGGCCTTCGAAACAATGTGATAAATAAGGAAGAGTACCAGTATCTCCTGCGATCAGATCCAATTACCCCCATTTTTTACTTTTTACCGAAGGTCCACAAATCATTGATAAACCCGCCAGGGAGACCAATAGTGGCGGGCATAGGCTCTCTGACCTCCAATCTATCAGAGTATGTTGATATCTTTTTGAAGAAACATGTCACAGCATTGCCATCGTACCTTAAGGACACGACATCGATACTCAATATACTCAACATGGTGGAATGGAAGGACACATACCTATGGGCAACTGTGGATGTCCAATCCCTGTATACGTGCATCGAGCATTCTAAAGGCATAGCTGCGTGCAGGGGTTACCTGGACAACGATCCAGACCTGACCCCCATCCACCGAGATTTTATTTGTGATCTTATGCTTTTTATCCTCAGCTGCAATTATTTTAAGTTTCTTAACCAGTTTTACCTACAACGCTGTGGCACAGCAATGGGGACTATTTTTGCTCCGAGCTTTGCTAATCTATTTATGGGACGTTGGGAGGAGACGCATGTTTATAACTCTGGTGCTTTTAAGGAAAATGTGATACTGTACAAACGATACATCGACGATATCTTAATCATTTGGAACGGCTCTGCAGAATCTTTTAATGAATTTTTAAACACACTGGGAAGCAATGATCTTAACCTAACTTTTACCTCAAAACTCGATGTTAAATCAGTTGAATATCTGGACTTGGTTTTAACTAGCGAGAATGGAAGGATCACCACAAAAAACTTTATCAAAGAGGTGGATATGAACAGTTACTTGCACTACCAGAGCAACCACCTCCGGAAGTGGAAGGACAACATACCAGCATCACAGTTCTCAAGGGTGAAAAGGAACTGCACGAATTCCCAGGACTGTGAGGACCAACTAGAGATCTATAGCAAAAGATTCAAGGACAAAGAATACCCGGGACCTATTCTGGAGGAAGCCCTAGCGAAGACAAGGAGATTGGACAGGAAGGACCTCCTAAAATACAAACCAAAGGACACCAGTAGGAATTCGGTTGCCTTCATTACCACTTACAGCCAACACGAGAAGACCATTAGGAACTCACTTAGGAACCACTGGAATATCCTCCTCATGGACCCGGTACTAAAGGACATCCTACCGCCCGAACCAGTCCTCATTTTTAAGAAATCTAAGAATCTGAAGGACCACCTTGCCCCGAGCCTCCTGAAAGAGAACCAGATCAGGAACAACATGATGCCCAAATGTGTAGGGTCTTTTAAGTGTGGCAAATGTTAACGTTTGCAGATACTTGCATCCGAACCGGAAAACTTTCAGCGACATGGATGAAAAGAAACAGTTTACCATCAAAGACTTCATGAATTGCAACAGCACGTCCGTAGTCTACTTGCTTGAATGCCCCTGCAAAAAGAAATATGTGGGCAAGACCAAAAGACTCCTTAAAACAAGGATCCAGGAGCACGTTCGCAACATTAAGAACAAAGTGGAGAGCCACACTGTTTCAAGACATTTTTTGACATGGCACAACTCCAATCCTGATGATCTCACCTTCAAGGCCATCGAGCACGTGCGCTTGGGAGAAAGAGGAGGTGACCTCGCGAACAAACTCTCGAGAAGGGAGATGTACTGGATATTCCAGCTGCAGACCTTGCAACCAAGGGGTCTGAACGAGGGATATGAAATTGCCCCCTTCCTATGAGGTGCCGTACCCATCCTCTCTTCCTCACAACTCCCTCCTTTTAGTCTTGTATGTGCCTTTCTGTATTCACGAATAAAGCTGTATCTCAAGTATCATGCGGTCATGCACTGGTGTTACGACGTCTAATTGTACATACGGTCAAACCACACTGGCACGCCCAATCTCGTCCGACCTTGGAAGCTAAGCAGTGTTTTGGGGCCCGACCAGTACCAGAGAGGGTGACTATCCGGGAAGATCGGGTGCTGTAAGGACAGGCTAATGACGCCAAGCCAACCAGTAACCGTTCTGCTGATCACCCGATACACATGTGACTCACGTGTTGCACTTGCCACCTTGCCATATATATATATGCTCTGGATATTATATATATATATGTGTATCTTTTTACCCTTGTCTTTCTTTCCTTTGTTATATTTTGTTATATTGTATATGGAGGACACACTCCTATAAACACCTGCAACAAAAGCAGCAATCTTAGTATCTTATTTTGCACCTCGTTCACTTTCCACACCGACCTGTCTCTCCTCACTATAGCCTGCACTTGTTAACCTTCCTTACCACATTCAATAATCCATGGTACTATGAACTCACCTCTTATTTATTTATTAATATACTTATTAATATACTACAACCAGCTTCACCTTTATTATTATGTTGTATTTTATTATATTTTATTATTCATCATAATTTAATTTAACTCTTCCAATTGGTAGAGTCTTGCACAAATGTGGCCGCTCTGATGTTTAAAATGTTTAAAATTACTAAGATATCGCATGTATGGAAGGCCACTGCGTAGATTTCACCTGTTTTCCTGTCTGTTTTATTTACATGTAACGGTTTCCATGGACACCAAAAAATCACAACGATTGAGTCTCTTTAGACTCCGGAAATATGGCCGCCGCAATCACTATATTTCCTATGGAATTCAGCCCCTACAAAATGGACGCTCCGCTATTTGAAACAAAGGACATACATCCCTTCTGAGACCAGACAGCACGTCTGCCGCCGCCCTGGATGTGGGACACATGCGCAGTGCACAGGATTCGCCGCCGGCGCATGCGCACGAACCAACCGGAAGTGGGGCGGAAATGTCCGAGATCACATGACGCGCTACCTCCGTCACCGGAAGTGTGGCGGAAGTGCCGCAATTTACCTTTCTAAAGCTTCTCTGAACATTATTATTTACTACAAACATTCGTTTTTCACTTTGCAATGACCACTATGACCCATACTACCTGGGGCCAGGCCACACTGAAGCATCCTGTCTGTCCCCTTGTCATAATACCTTTTAATGATTTTTCACTGGTCACATGATCTATGATGTTATCACACACCCACAACATTACCTGTTAGAGCTATAAAAAGGCTTGCCAGCTCACTCAGTCCTTACCCTTTGAAGAAGTCTGATGTGACGAAACGCGTTGGGTTCCCTGCAGTGACCCCCTTGCCTATTTTAAAGCTAAGTCTTTTACCTTGTTACCTTTTTACCTGATTCGGATATTATATGACCTTTTATGTATTTTATCTATATATGCTATTAAAACTGTTTGTTCGATTTTATATTTTTTGGCTCATAAATCTTAAGCTTTTAATATTAATTATTTGCATATTTACACAACATTGGTCGCCGGTACCCTTATCCCTCCACTATATCTTTTCTCTGGCAGCACCGTACTAGTGCTGCACCCTTAAGGGGTGGCTGACACCTCTAACAAGGTGGTTGTGTATCTTATACCTTTTTATTACATCATATATCTTTTTATTACAACATATAAATCAAGTTAGTACTGAGACTATACCCCACAAGTGGCGCTGTATCACCCTTTTGCAATGTGTGTGTGTGTGTGTTTGCATTTTAGGGACTATCACTCCCATTCCAGTGGAACAGGAAGTCTGATGTTCTGTGTACAGCGCTGTGCAAATCAGTGGCACTATATAAGTAAACAATAATAATCATTTTGATACTTTAAGATAGGGCCTTGCGCATATGTTGGAGAAGCCATCACATTTCCCCTTTGTACTTAGCAGGAGCACATTAATTTGCTGTTCTCTCAGTAATAAAGGGGTAAATGCTAATTATGTACTGGGTAGCATAGTGGGGGTTTTTCCTGTCAGGGCAAATGTGTGTGTTTTTTTTTACCCTGTGGAAGCCAAAGTGTTTTTTTCTTTTTTCCTGAAAGGGGCCAATGTGTTTGTCATTATTTTTCCTGTGGATGCCAATGGTTTTTATTTTTTTATTTCCTGTGTTGGCCAATGGGGAGGGGCGTGGAGGGGGAGGGAGGCTGAAGTTTTGCCTAGGGTGCTGAGAAATCTTGCACCGGCCCTGTATATACCTGCCTTATAGAAGTGGTAATAATATACTATGTATGGTATATTGAAGCGCAGACAACCTGAACCATTTAATTTTTATGCTGTTTTAACTGCGGGTAAAGGTGTAACCTGATCAGGTTGTCAGCTGCATTGATTAGAAGCGCAGATTGGAAACATTCCATTTTCTCTGCCGTATAATGATGTCCTCTCTTTTGCCAAGGGTTTTCAAAGCTTCAAATTCATCCTTAGCTAGATTAGGATAACACTTAGCGTTAATACCCTGCTCAGATATTTCCAGCATTCGGCTGAAAGTCTTTATAGAGGTGTTAAAGGTATGCGGTTCGAACGTAGACCTCATCAATTTTCTCACCTGAGGAGGTAGAGGAACCATCACTGTAGGTGTTTCCATCATATTCTGCTTGGAAAAATGTTCCTTAAGTTTTAATGATCTAATTAATTTGTAATTTTCAATCTTCCGTTGGAATGGGTCAGCAGACCTAGTGGGGATGAATGAAAGACCTCTGCTCAACACTCTGGCCTCGATGTCAGAAATATGGCCAGAGGATAAATCAAAAATCAATTGCGTCTTCCCTTCGGTGGTTTTGTGCCGGTGTTGGCTCCTCACCTGCCTCTTTGCTTGGCCCCCTCTCCTCGTTGGGGCACTTCTCTTCCAGCGATTATCGCCCAGGTGCGGACCCCTAAAGGGATATCCCTTCTGGTCTGTGGGGTGTCCTGGGCAACCTCGTCGGCTTCACTGGCTGAGGTGCTCGAGAATTTGGGGCGCTGGAACCTCCTCCTGAAGGTTGCTGGATGTCCACTGCGAGATGGAAGTGACTGGTTACCCAGCTACGCATAGACCTTGACTTATTCCACCAGCCCCAGAGCGCCGTCTAGACGGACCGGAGCCGCGTCATTTCCTGTGGGAGGAGTGACATCAGGACCGGGATCCGGGCAGCGCGACGGGCTGCGGCGGTGAGAAACCTCCACATGCACAGGTATTTAAACACTGCCTGTTGTACTATTTGGTATCCTGACAAAGGGGCTGCGTCCCTGAAACGTAGAATAAAGCACTTATTTTTCAACTTATATGTCAAGTCTCCCAGTGCCGCCCTTTTTGCTGCTGCTGTTCGTGGGATTGTATCCAGGAGGAGAAGGCACGGGGGCAAGTATCTTTTAACGCTGGGGAGCGTGAGGAGTGCCGGGTCATACAGAGTGGTATATATATATATATATATATATATATATATATTATATTTGTAAATGGGTGGTACCGGGTGCTAACTTTGATGTTCAACTGTTGATCTTGACAGAGTTTAGTGACAGTTTGATGATTCTTATAAACACTTTGCACTCCCCTCTTTATAGGGTGGCTGCCCATACTCCAAAGTCCCATTGTTCAGATGGTTAGTAGATCTATAAAAAAAAAAAGGGTGAGAATGGTGCCCTCTAGTGCAGTATTGTGAGTTTGTTATTTGGTCTGTCACCAAAAGATATAAGAAAATGGAAAATTACCATCTATGGTGGAATTTTCCACCATATGAATGCTTGTGGTCTTGTTAATGGGGTAGACCCACCCACTTTGGTGTGATGTCAGCAGAGTCTCTCAGATAGTTTATTATATAACTAGTATTGCCCATAAAATTTTAAAAACATTTAAAAGTTTATCTTGGTATTTTCTCCATGGAATCCACAGTCAGGTAGTAAGGTAAGTATGTCCAATCCACTCAACGCTTTTCATCCCTGTGCCTTATTGCTGGACTTCTTCAGGAGTGTGGAAACTAAGTACCCATTCCCTAGATTTATACCATACAAAATGAGCTTAATTGGGGCGTGTTAAGCTCCCAGATGTCAGACAGTGACATTACTTCCTGTGTCAGACAGTGACATCACTTCCTGTGTCAGACAGTGATATCATTTCCTGTGTCAGACAGTGACATCACTTCCTATGATAGTGACATAGGAAGTGATGTCACTGTCTGACACAGGAAGTGATATCACTGTCATCACTTCCCGTGTCCCCTGTAGTTGTGCCCCTAGTAGCTGTGCACCCAGTATAGATGTTCCCCCAGTAGCTGTGCCCCCTGTAGTTGTGCCCCCTTTAGTTGTGCCCCCAGTAGTTGTGCGCCCAGTCGCTGTGCCCCCTGCAGTTGTGCCCCCTAGTAGCGCCAATTACAAACACAAAAAAATCCCACAATACTCACCAGCCCCTCTCCTGCCTCCCGACCACTGCTGCCGCTGCTGCTCCATCTCTGGCCTCGCGCTCCTCTTTATGGGAGAGATGTCATGACATCAATTATGACCTCTAGTGTCTGACAATGGCGTCGGCTGCAGCGGGTGCCCACACAGACCAGGGCGCCTGCTGCAGCCGGGGAGCAGGATGTGGGGTGCGGGTGGGTGCAGGCAGCCGCAGCACCCCGGGCACCCACCCTGCTTGCCCGTGCCTAGAACTGCTCCTGGATACAATGCAGGTTACAGTGTGGGTCAGATACAGGACAAATGAATACAGTGCGGGTTGGATACAGTGTGGGTTGGATACAGTGTGGGTCAGTTACAGTACAGATTACAGTGCAGGTCAGAGTGCGGATTGGATATAGTGCAAGTTACAGTGTAGGTCAGATACAGTGCACATTGACTACAGTGCAAGGTCGGATACAATGCAAGATACAGTGCAGGTCGTATACAGTGTGGGATACAGTGCAGGTCAGAGTGCAGGTTTGATATAGTGTGGGTTAGATATGTGTCAGTTACAGTGCAGGTTGGATAGAGTGCATTTCGAAAACAGTGTGGAATACAGTGTGGTTCAGATACAATGCAGTTTACAGTGTGGGTCAGATACAGTGCAGGTCAGATACAGCGTGGGTGGCTATAGTGCAAGGTCAGATGCAGCATGAGTAGGATACAGTGAGAGATACAGTGCAGGTCAGATACAACAATAGTGCACTTACTGTGGCAGGGTATGTTGGCGTTGTCCTCAATGCAGGGATTCCACCGGTGTCCTCAATGTGGGTATGCCAGCGGTGACGGCAGTGGGAGGGAAATGTCCTCAGTGCACAGTGTGGGTGTCCCAGTGATGTCCTCAGTGCAGTGGTGCCAACGGTGTCCTCACTGCAGGGGTGTCAGCAGTGTGGGTGTCCCAGTGGTGTCCTCCGTGCAGAGGTGCCAGTGGTTGTCTTCTGTGGGGGGCTGCTGGCTATGTCGGCAGTGCAGGGGTGCCAGTGGTATAATCTGTGTGGGGGTGCCAGCAGTGCGAGGGTGCCGCTGGTGTCCTTTGTACGGGGGAGCCAGCTGTGTCGGCAGTGTGGGCTGTGTCCTCTGTGTGGAGGTGCCGGCAGTGTCATCAATGCAGGTGTGCCAGAGGTGTCACCAGTCCAGGGATGCCGATGGTGTCAGCAGTGCATTTGTCCCAGTTGTGTCCTCTGTGCAGGGTTGCTGGTGGTGTCGGCAGTGCAGGTGTGCCAGTGGTGTCCTCTGTGCTAGGGAGCCAGCTGTGTCGGCAGTGCGGGGATGCTGCAGGTGTCCTCTGCGTGGGGGAGCCAGTTGTGTTGGCAGTGTGGGCTGTGTCCTCTTGTGGAGATGTTGGCAATGTGTAGATGCTGGTAAAGTCCTCTGTGCGGGTGTGCTGGCAGTGTCAGCAGTGCAGGCGGTGTCCTTAGTGCAGGGATTTTGGCAGTGTCAGCAGTGCAGGAGTGCCGGTGGTGACCTTAGTGCGGGGTTGCCAGCTGTGTTGTTATGAATTTTGGCGGAAAAAAAATACTAATCTAAAACCAAAACCAGTGAGGGGTGTTTTGACAAAACCAAAACATGGGGGATTGTGCACATCTCTAAATTTAATTCCACGCATGCCTCTCAGAACAGTTATAAGCAAAATGGAAGTTGTTCAATCAATTTATTGGCCCTTCACATGTGTGTGCAAAAGAGGGGCTAATCTAGACTACATAAAAAAGCGAGCCAGCAACAGAGTCTTACAGCAGACCCTCCAACATGACCCGCCCCACTAGGTACAAAATGCTCTGTTCCTGGACTTCCCTCTTGATTTATGATTTCCATCACCTGTGTTGAACTAGTTAAATGATAAGAAAGCTGTTTCTTCACAGGTGATGGCAATAATAAATTAAGAGGGAAGTCCAGAAACAGAGCATTTTGTACCTAGTGGGGCGGGTCATGTTGGAGGGTATGTTACAGTACATTTTACTGTACTTGATAATCAAATGCAAAGGACTCAGGTACATACTTTACATTTATGCAAAGGATATGGTAAGCCCACCAGCCATGTGAATGCATCACTGCTCTGGTAGTCCTACACTACATGATAATTGTACCACTAAAATCCCAAATATATAGTGCACAATAACCGTACTCAGAACTTAAAGTTAGCATGCATGTTGGACACTCTGGGCCTGATTCAGATGTGGTTGGAGTTGCTATCACTTCCTTGGAAGAAGCAGTGATAGCGCTGTATGGTAATGCAGCAGGAGGCATCTATTACAAGCAGACACCTCCTGCTGCAGTAGTGATCCGACCTGTATCCTAGGACATAGCATCAGATCACTGAATCATCATCGATGTTGCAGAGGCCAGGAAATCTCCAGCCTACAAATGAGATCCCTGGCCTATCCCCTCCCCCTAAATGCAGGGCCAGATTAAGCCTTGGGGGTGCCTGGGGCACATAAAACAGGGGGGCCCCGATGGAAGGTGGGGGGATGTATATTAAATTGTGCATACCTTCTAACATGACCCATTCCAGGAGGGACAAAATGCTCTCTACCTGGATTTCCCACTTAATATATGATTGGCGTCACCTGTGTTGAACTATTTAATTGATAACAAAGGTATATCAACAGAGGTGATTGCAATCATAAATTAAGAAGGAAGTCTAGGAAGAGAGCATTTTGTCCCTCCTGGAATGGGTCATGGTGTAAGGTATAGATTGTGTACTGTACAGTATATTAAATTTAAACCAATGGCGTTTATTTGCTTTAACTAATAGTTTAATAATGCCTGTGTACTGTTTATAGCTCCACCTAATTGAAAGACAACTATTTTATAAACTTTTCTTGTAGTGGAACAAACACAACTTAACCTTAAAATACACATAGAAAAATAAAATAATTTATCTTGTCACATGGAAGTATAGCAGCAGCCTCTCTACAACTTACAAACTGGGACAGGACTCATGAGGACTCTGTGTGTCTCTATCTTTAGACCCAAATGGTTTAGTTTCATAACAATTTACACAGGACTTAGACACCCAGCTGGGGAGAAGGAGAAGCTGGGATGTTTTTGAGAAAGCCGCAAAGGACCTTAATGATCTGGCTGACACTGTCACGTCGTATGTCAACTTCTGTGAAGACCTATGTGTGCCGTCAAGAACCGTCCGCATCTATGCTAACAGCAATCCTTGGTTCACCGCCAATCTAAGGCAGTTACGCCTGGCCAAGGAAGAGGCACACAGGAGTGGGGACAAAATAAAGTATAGACAGGCCAGGAACACCCTTTCCAGAGAGATCAGGGCAGCGAAAAAACGCTATGCTGACAAGATGGTGTCCAACTTCTCCGCGAATGACCCTCTATCGGTGTGGATGGGACTGAAGGCTGCCACCAACTACAAGAGTTCCACCCCCTGCACTGGCTCAAGTCAACAACTGGTTAAGGGCCTAAATCGTTTCTACTGCAGGTTCGAGAAGCCCTATGACGCAGGCGACTCATCACCGCTCTCTGCTGGTAGGTTGGCAGCCACGGTGGGAACTCCCTCTGGTCCCCGGGACACCACGCCAAATCTTCACGCAGACGTTGCAGAGATAATGAGGCTATTCAGAGGCCTGAAGCCCAGGAAGGCATCAGGGCCAGACAGCGTATCCCCATCCGCCCTTAAAACATGTGCCGAACAGCTGGCTCCAGTCTTCACGGACATCTTTAACAAGTCGTTTGAAACTAGCGTGGTCCCATCTTGCTTCAAGCGCTCACTCATCATCCCTGTACCAAAGAAACTGTCCCCTTCCGGGAACCTGAACAACTACAGGCCGGTAGCGCTAACGTGGTGATGAAAACGATGGAGCGACTGGTACTGGCCCAGCTCAAGTCCACAGTAGGCTCCCTCCTAGACCCCCTGCAGTTCGCCTACAGTGAAAATAGATCGGCAGAGGGTGCGGTGAATCTGGGTCTGCACTCCATCCTGCAGCACCTGGACTCGCCAAAGGGCTATGTGAGGGTCCTGTTTGTGGACTTCAGCTCGGCTTTCAATACTATCATCCCCGCCCAGCTGAGATCTAAAATGCACGGTCTAGGTGTCTCAGAACTACTATGCTCATGGGTGGTGAATTTCTTAATGGAAAGGGAGCAGCGAGTGAGGATGGGGAAATTCGTCTCCGGGGTCAGGTCAACCAGCACGGGGGCACCCCAAGGGTGTGTCCTCTCTCCCTTCCTCTTCTCTCTCTATACCAACGATCAAATTTGCGGATGACACCACACTATCTGGTCTCATTACGGATGGGGTAGAGACTGCCTACAGGAAGGAGGTTGAGAGACTGGTCACCTGGTGTGACACTAACAATCTACATCTAAATACATCCAAAATGGTTGAAATGATTATTGATTTCAGGAAGCACCCTCCTTCAGTAAACCCACTATCAATTGCGGACAATGCAGTGGCGATAGTAGAATCCTTCCGGTTTCTAGGCTCGGAGATCGCCAGGGATTTGAGGTGGCAGGCAAATATTGATGGCATCGTGGGCAAGACCCAACAGAGTCTGCATTTCTTATGCCAACTTAGGAAGTTCAAACTGCCGCAGGAACTCCTGATACTCTTTTACTCGGCAATCATCCAATCAGTCCTCAGCAACTCAATAATATTGTGGTTTGGCTCGGCCTCAACTCACGACAAGAACAGACTACAACAAATTGTTAAAGTTGCTGGTAAAATCTTGAGGACTAATCTCCCGGCAAATTGAAGACATCTATCGAGATAGGGTCACGAAGCGGGCGGAAAGGATCATCAATGACCGCTCCCACCCTGCCCATGACCTGTTCTGATGGCTGCCGTCTGGCAGGCGGTACAGTTCGAGGCTAGTGAGGACTGCCAGACATAGGAACAGCTTCTTTCCCCAGGCAACTATCATGTTGAACTCGACTATTGCCTAGACCATCCCACAACCTTACACAGAAGATGCTACTCAAGCAACGCCATGCTTCCCTTCTCCGTGTTGTGTTATGCTGCGTTATGTCATTGCCGTCCTTTTGTTGTCCTTTTGTGTTGTCAGAGAGCAGTGTTTATCGGAAACAAATTCCTTGTGTATTCTGTATTTGGTACTGATATACTTGACAAAAAAAAGTTATTCTGATTCACTTACAGCTCTCTCCATCCTCCTATCTCTCCTCTGGTCAAAAAGCTCTGTCGGTAGCTCATGAAACATGATATTCCTGTGTCTCTGCCTGCACTGCATACTGTCCTGCTCGCATTCTGGCTGCTGCTTCTGCTGTTACTGCTGCTTAAGAGGGAAAGCTAGTGATGTCAGTGTGCTCTGGCAGGGGGGCCCCCTGACAATGGGGGACCCGAGGTACAGCATGCCCTGCATCCCCCCCCTTAATCTGGCTATGCCTAAATGGCAGCTACACACCTCCATTTTCATAATTGCAGCCCCTTTCCCATCCCCAAGATGGCAGCATACCAGGGACGTGCAGTCAGGGGAGGCAGGGGAGGCAGTGCCTCCCCTGTGATTATTAAAATAACAAAAAGAAGATACTTATGACACATGTTCTGTGTCATAAGTATGTTCT
Source organism: Pseudophryne corroboree (assembly GCF_028390025.1). Lineage (NCBI taxonomy): Eukaryota > Metazoa > Chordata > Amphibia > Anura > Myobatrachidae > Pseudophryne > Pseudophryne corroboree. The sequence goes on from NC_086444.1 coordinate 1,176,653,610, forward strand.
TTATGTTATTCTAATAATTTTAGGGCTTTAAATAGGTTTGGGAGGCACTGATAGCAGTGCCTCCCGTAGATAATGGAAACGGGGATCGAGCGGGGGGTGGGGCCAAGAAGTGGGCTGTAAAAGCCCTTTGAAAAGCATAGGCAAAGCGGCACCTATAGAAGTGCCTCGCTGACATCACTGTCAGCAAGGCAGAAATGATTGGACAGCGGATCCAGTGCTGGATCCGCTGGTCCAATCATCCATACGAGGCGGCGGGACAGTAAGCTGCTCCCCTCCCTTCATCCCCCCGTAGTCCGTCACCTGCTGCTGCCTGCTGGCGATCATGTCAGGGACCCTGTGTAGAAGACAGCGGCAGCAGCGCTCCTGGAGCCGGCGTCTGTCGTGTAAGGTAAGTGATGAAAGTTGAGCAGCGGCGGCTGGCGCTCTCCTCCTCCAGCCTCAGCAGCAGGTGTCTGTCTGTGTGTGCAGCGGAGCCGCGTCCGGAGTGCAGGGACAGCGAGAGGCGCCTGTGGTGAGTACAGCACATCCTTCTCTCTCTCTCTTTCTCTCTCTCTCTCTCTCTCTCTCTCCTGTGCATTGATGTAAATAAGCATAAGTTTCAGTTTTTGCAGGTACCGGCCCCAATGGATTCTACTGGACAAGTGGACGTGATTGGCGTGGGATGTAGGTAAGTAATCTCTCTCTCATTTTTACAGGTACCCCTATTGGATTCTACTGGACAAGTGGACGTGACCGGCGTGGGATGTAGGTAAGTATGTGTGAGTGTGTCAGTGTGTTTTTAATAAACTTTTACTTTCACGGTGTGTGTGTTGTGTTTTTATTTGGGTATTTTTGTTGTTGTAGAACTACAGGTACCAGCGGGCCCGTTATTTCCTCGCACGCTGGTACTTGAGGTTCCCCAAGTACCAGCAAGCTGGGGAGGCTTGCTGGGCCTTGTAGTTCCACAACAAAAAACAATACTCTTTTGTTTTACACACATGGCTATCAGCCCGGCACCCACCACCCAGGGGTGCTGAGGACAGCCTCGGGCTTCACCCCTGGCCCTTGGGTGCCTGGAGGGGGGGAACCCTTGATTTAAGGGGTCCCCACTCCTCCAGGGAACCCCGGCCAGGGGTGACTAGTTGGGTGGGGTAATGCCACGGCCGCAGGGACCTACATAAAAGTGTCCCCCATCTGTGGCATTATGTCCCTGGCTAGTGGAGCCCGGTGCTGGTTTTAAAAATACGGGGGACCCCTACATCTTTTGTCCCCCGTATTTTTGGAACCAGGACCGGACTAAGAGCCCGGTGCTGGTTGTCTAAATACGGGGAACCCCTGTCAATTTTTTTCCTGGTATTTAAACAACCAGGACCGGCTCAAAGAGCCCGAGGCTGGTTATACTTAGGAGGGGGGACCTCACGCATTTTTTTTTTTACATTTTTTAACCCATTCAGACCCTTTTCCATTAAGTTAATGGAAGCCCTGGACAACAAAATTGCATTCATGTCCTCCTCCCACTCCCTTCCCAAACACTATTTTTTTTTTTTTTCTATACAAATGTACAATATATCACAAGTATGATGAGCAGGCAGGTAGCAGGCATTGGCGGCATTGGACTGAGATGCAAATTAGTGGCGGAGGGCTGGGTCAGTTGATGGTGGGTGAGTTTGTAAGCCATTGGCGTTGGCAGCAAGCAGCCACTCAGGGCAAGTAGCGGGCATTGGCTCGGCGACGGTAGGGGCCATCGGCAGGATTCGGCGGACATTATGGATATAGTGCCTCACCAGCCACTGACCTCACCACACGCCACTGCAGCATACTGTCAATAACTGACAGTCTGCTGCCATCCTGCTACCTTCATCGCAGTAGCCATTCACATGCATGCAGGATGGGTCCTGCGCTTACGCAAAGAACCAATATGTGCATCCCATACAGGACCGGTTCTAGACTTTGTGGCAAACAGGGCAAAAGTTTGCTTTGGCAACCCCCAATTCAAAATAGGGAGAGAGCGCAACAATATAAGGGTGTGGGTCTTCATGGGGAAAAGGCCTGGCCACAGAATAGTACTAATTTATATTACACCACACATTAGTGTCTAGCAGTCACATTACACCACACAGTAATAGCCATTATACACATTATGCCAGGTAGAGCCCCTTATATACATTACACCAGGTAGAACCCCTTTTCTACATGTTAAGCCAGGAAGAGCCCCTTAAACACGTTACACCAGGTAGAGACCCTTTTATACATGTTACACCAGGTAGAGCCCCTTATATACGTTGGATCAGTGGCAGTTCTCAGTGCAGGCAAGCAGGGCTACCACCCGGGGCACTGTGCCCTGAGACTACAGTGCTCTGGGCGGTAGCTCTGCTTGCCCACACCTAAAACCGCCACTGATCCAAATCTCCAGCTACCTGGGCAGTTGTATGTTAGCTATCTGTCTTTGCCATAACCAAACCAGTGTGTCATGGTACTCATTTAATCCCCTGTGGAGTTATCCTTTAAAATGGAGCAGTCACCAAAGGCGCTTGCTGGAAACTTTTGATGCCATAATGCTGCAGCACTACAGTGTGTCACAAGCTGCTGTTACAAGCTGCCCCTGAGGCCGCAGTACCCCGAGCAGTAGCCCTGATTGCCTGCACCTAGAACCAATACTGATCCCACAGCAATTGCTATGGGATCTGAATAACCCCTCTAATCACATGACATGAAAACTGTTGAAACGTCTATTAAATCAGGATATGTGAGAGGCCTGTGGGCTGTTATTTTTATTCTCTGCAAATGAAGATTATAATATTAGACTCCGGCATTGTTCTTAACACTTTCAAATATTGGTCTCATAAATCTACAATGAAGTAAAGATTACATGTTTTCAGTATAGGTCACGGTAATGCACACATCACATGTACTATGTCATAAGAGTATCACTCACTGTGTACATTAAGGGCCTGATTCAGAGGCAGACGCTAACCACACACAATACTGATGTTCAGAAAGTTAAGAGATTATTTGCAACTGCTTATCCAAAAACCCTATACGGAGCATACAATACCCTGATTGTAAGCACAGAGCCGTGTTTGGGGCAGAGGATAGCATAGATGGCAAGGAAAAACCATGGGTATTCCTAGGTAATGTCTGGAATGTGGCCTAACGTGAATGCAATAAAATCCATTCCATGGGGACGTTTTGAGAATGTCACAGGTGTGTCAGAGAAATGGTGGGATTCTCAGTTGCATAGCTGCAGCCTCAGAGGCCATGTTCAGATGGAGGCACTGCAGCAGCCATATGTGCATGTGATATGGGGGGTCATTCTGACCCGATCGCTCGCTGCAGTTTGTCGCAGTGCAGCGATCGGGTCAGAACTGCACATGCGCCGGCTTTCGTTGCCTAGCAATCGCCTCTGAGATAGAGGCGGTCGCTGGGCAAGAGGGGGCTGAATGGCGGCGTTAAGCCTCCTTTTAGGGAGAGCGGTCCGGCCAATGCAGGTGTGGCCGGACCGTTGGGGGGGGGGGGGGGGCAGCAGCCGCTGCCTGACGTCTCATGCAGCCGCTGCGGCCAGTGGCAGCGACAATTAACTCCCGGCCAGCCACAGGAGCTGCGCTGGCCGGGAGTTACTCCACAAATATAAAGGCATCACCGCTGTGCGATGCTTTTGTATTTGTGCGGGGGCTGCCGGACTGGCATGCGGGGCGGACTAGCCCTGTGCTGGGCGTCCCCCCGCATGTCAGGGAAGATGATCGTAGCTGTGATAAATTTAGCACAGCTACGATCAACTCGGAATGACCCTCATTGGGCCTAATTCAGAGTTGATCGCAGCAACAAATTTGTTAGCAGTTGGGCAAAACCATGCACACTGCAGGGGGGCAGATATAACATGTGCAGAGAGAGTTAGATTCGGGTGGGGTGTGCTCTAACTGAAATCTAAATTGTAGTGTAAAAATAAAGCAGCCAGTATTAACCCTGCACAGAAACAATACAACCCACCCAAATCTAGCTCTCTCTGCAAATGTTATATCTGCACCCCCCCCCCTCCTGCAGTGCACATGGTTTTGCGCACCTGCTAACAAATTTGCTGCTGCAATCAACTCTGTATTACCCGCACTGGTGGTCATTCCGAGTTGATCGCTAGCTGCATTCGTTCGCCGTGCAGCGATGAGGCAAAAAAACTGCACTTCTGCGCATGCGTATGCAGCACAAAGCGTACGTGCGATGTACTAGTACAATGAACAATGGGTCTAGCGAAGCTTTTCAGTCGCACTGCTGGCTGCAGAGTGATTGACATGAAGTGGGCGTTTCTGGGTGTCAACTGACCGTTTTCAGGGAGTATTCAGAAAAACGCAGGTGTGCCAGTAAAAACGCAGGCATGGCTGGACGAATGCAGGGCGTGTTTGTAACGACAAAACAGGAACTGAACAGTCTGAAGTGATCGCAAGCGCTGAGTAGGTTTAGAACTACTCTGAAACTGCACAAAAAAACATTGTAGACGCTCTGCAATTCTTTTGTTCACACTTCTGCTAAGCTAAAATACACTCCCAGTGGGAGGCGGCATAGCGTTTGCACAGCTGCTAAAAACAGCTAGCGAGCGAACAACTCGGAATGACCACCATTGTGCCGATGGTGGAGTGTCAAAAATGTGCAGAGATCCTGGAGTGGGTATTTTGTGCACCTGTGGTTGCAAGTGTTTGCACCTCCGAATCAGGCTGCATTAAAGCACACACATTGCAGACCTGCAATGCTTCTTTACCTTCACTTAAAGTGTGAATACTTGTCCTTCAAACATTTACATCATGTATCACATCTGTAAAATATGTCTATACCTAATTTTGTGGATTGGCGGTTGCTCCATAAAATGATCACACTAAAAATTCTCATGTACAAGCACAGGAACATGTAGGGTTAACATGATGTACGATATACAGGAGGTATACAGCAGCCTGTGTAGTATATACAGTATGGCCACTCGGACCATGCTACTAGCAGCACAGGCTATCAGTATATGAATCAGCACACACAGCCTTGTGCATCTGTTGTAAGTTACAGAGGACAGGGGTGGCACTGACATCAGTAGTACAGAGACAGGGCACAGGTGCTCACTCCCTCTACACATTACCTCTGGGTTTATCCTCATGAAGAGTCTTATTTATATTAATCAATGAGAGTGCAGAGACAATAAATCTGTCTTTATTACATGTGTCACTCTGAGATCTTACAGGTTTTTAAACATTTGTTAGATTGCTACTTTGGATAATCCGGTGCAGAAGGAAACAGAGGGGTATATTTACTAAGCTCCCGATTTTGACCGAGATGCCGTTTTTTCTTCAAAGTGTCATCTCGGTTAATCTCGGTCATTTACTAAACACTAATCACGGCAGTGATGAGGGCATTCGTAATTTTTTGCAAGTTCAGGTAAAAAATTACGAATGAATACACCATCGGTCAAAACGCGGCTGTTTAAGTATGAATCTCGGTCATTTACTAAGAAGTGCAAAGCCAAAAAAGAACAAACACTGCCGTGAAAAATTACAACTCGTAAAAAAGTGCTAAAAAAAAACAGACCTTTTTTTTTTATTCGTGATTGGATAGGCATGCACGGATCCATGAGATCCGTGCATGTATATCAGTGGGAAGGGGTGGGAAAGTGCTTATTTTTTAAAAAAAAATTGCGTGGGGTCCCCCCTCCTAAGCATAACCAGCCTCGGGCTCTTTGAGCCGATCCTGGTTGCAGAAATATGGGTAAAAAAATGACAGGGGTTCCCCCATATTTAAGCAACCAGCATCGGGCTCTGCGCCTGGTCCTGGTCCCAAAAATACGGGGGACAAAAAGAGTAGGGGTCCCCCGTATTTTTAAAACCAGCACCGGGCTCCACTAGCTGGACAGATAATGCCACAGCCGGGGGTCACTTTTATACAGCGCCCTGCGGCCGTGGCATCAAAAATCCAACTAGTCACCCCTGGCCGGGGTACCCTGGGGGAGTGGGAACCCCTTCAATCAAGGGGTCCCCCCCCCAGCCACCCAAGGGCCAGGGGTGAAGCCCGAGGCTGTCCCCCCCCATCCAATGGGCTGCGGATGGGAGGGCTGATAGCCTTTGTTGTAAAATAAAAGATATTGTTTTTAGTAGCAGTACTACAAGTCCCAGCAAGCCTCCCCCGCATGCTGGTACTTGGAGAACCACAAGTACCAGCATGCGGCGGAAAAACGGGCCCGCTGGTACCTGTAGTACTACCACTAAAAAAATACCCAAAAAAACACAAGACACACACACCGTGAAAGTATAATTTTATTACATACATACACACATACATACATACTTACCTTATGTTCCCACGCAGGTCGGTCCTCTTCTCCAGTAGAATCCAAGGGGTACCTGTTGAAGAAATTCTACTCACCAGATCCAGTGGTCCAGGCTCCTCGGCAAATCCAGGGATAATCCACGTACTTGAATAAAACAAAAAAACGGTTGCCCGACCACGAACTGAAAGGTGACCCATGTTTGCACATGGGTCACCTTTCCACGAATGCCAGAAACCCACTTTGCCTTCTGGCTAAGTGGGTTTCTTCAGCCAATCAGGGAGTGCCACGTTGTAGCACTCTCCTGATCAGCTGTGTGCTCCTGTCCTCACTGACAGGCGGCACACGGCAGTGTTACAATGTAGCGCCTATGCGCTACATTGTAACCAATGATGGGAACTTTCTGCCCTGCGGTTGACCTAAAGTGACGTCACCGCTGAGCAGAAAGTTCCCATCATTGGTTACAATGTAGCGCATAGGCGCTACATTGTAACACTGCCGCGTGCTGCCTGTCAGTGAGGACAGGAGCACACAGCTGATCAGGAGAGTGCTACAACGTGGCACTCCCTGATTGGCTGAAGAAACCCACTTAGCCAGAAGGCAAAGTGGGTTTCTGGCATTCGTGGAAAGGTGACCCATGTGCAAACATGGGTCACCTTTCAGTTCGTGGTCGGGCAACCGTTTTTTTGTTTTATTCAAGTACGTGGATTATCCCTGGATTTGCCGAGGAGCCTGGACCACTGGATCTGGTGAGTAGAATTTCTTCAACAGGTACCCCTTGGATTCTACTGGAGAAGAGGACCGACCTGCGTGGGAACATAAGGTAAGTATGTATGTATGTGTGTATGTATGTAATAAAATTATACTTTCACGGTGTGTGTGTCTTGTGTTTTTTTGGGTATTTTTTTAGTGGTAGTACTACAGGTACCAGCGGGCCCGTTTTTCCGCCGCATGCTGGTACTTGTGGTTCTCCAAGTACCAGCATGCGGGGGAGGCTTGCTGGGACTTGTAGTACTGCTACTAAAAACAATATCTTTTATTTTACAACAAAGGCTATCAGCCCTCCCATCCGCAGCCCATTGGATGGGGGGGGACAGCCTCGGGCTTCACCCCTGGCCCTTGGGTGGCTGGGGGGGGGGACCCCTTGATTGAAGGGGTCCCCACTCCCCCAGGGTACCCCGGCCAGGGGTGACTAGTTGGATTTTTTATGCCACGGCCGCAGGGCACTATATAAAAGTGACCCCCGGCTGTGGCATTATCTGTCCAGCTAGTGGAGCCCGGTGCTGGTTTTAAAAATACGGGGGACCCCTACTCTTTTTGTCCCCCGTATTTTTGGGACCAGGACCAGGCGCAGAGCCCGATGCTGGTTGCTTAAATATGGGGGAACCCCTGTCATTTTTTTTCCCATATTTCTGCAACCAGGATCGGCTCAAAGAGCCCGAGGCTGGTTATGCTTAGGAGGGGGGACCCCACGCATTTTTTTGGGGGATTTTACATTGTTTAATTAAAAATAAAAAATAAAAAGAACCCCAGCACGGATCACACAGATCCGGCCGAGATTGATTGTAAAAAAAAACGGCAGTGTTTTGCTAATCACTGCCGTAAAATTAGGTAAAAAAAAACGAATGACATCGACATCGGAAGAAAAGAAAAACACGAATACGACAGCTTAGTAAATCCATCGTAATAAATTCAAAAAGTTGCAGTTTTACACTGTCGATGTCATTCGTGATTGAACTTTGACCTATTTTCGGAAATTACGAATGTTAGTAAATGTACCCCAGAGACTCCTGTAAATATGGTAGAGATGTGCACCGGAAATTTTTCGGGTTTTGTGTTTTGGTTTTGGATTCAGTTCCGCGGCCGTGTTTTGGATTCGGATGCGTTTTGGCAAAACCTCCCTTAAAATTTTTTGTCAGATTTGGGTGTGTTTTGGATTCGGGTGTTTTTTTTTTTCAAAAAACCCTCAAAAACAGCTTAAATCATAGAATTTGGGGGTAATTTTGATCCTATAGTATTATTAACCTCAAAAACCATAATTTCCACTGATTTCCAGTCTATTCTGAACACCTCACACCTCACAATATTATTTTTACTCCTAAAATTTGCACCGAGGGCGCTGGATGACTAAGCTAAGCGACCCAAGTGGGCGGCACAAACACCTGGCCCATGTAGAAGTGGCACTGCAGTGTCAGACAGGATGGCACTTAAAAAAATTGGCCCCAAACATCACATGATGCAAAGATAAAAAAGAGGTGCAAGATGGAATTGTCCTTGGGCCCTCCCACCCACCCTTATGTTGTATAAACAGGACATGCACACTTTAACAAACCCATCATTTCAGCCACAGGGTCTGCCACACGACTGTGGCTGAAATGAATGGTTGGTTTGGGCCCCCACCAAAAAAAGAAGCATTCAATCTTTCCTTGCTCAAACTGGCTCTACAGAGGCAAGATGTCAACCTCATCATCATCCTCCGATTCCTCACCCCTTTCACTGTGTTCATCCTCCTCCTCACAGAGTATTAATTCGTCCCCACTGGAATCCACCATCTCAGGTCCCTGTGTACTTTCTGGAGGCAATTGATGGTGAATGTCTCCACGGAGGAATTGATTATAATTCATTTTGATGAACATCATCTTCTCCACATTTTATGGAAGTAACATCCTACCCCGATCGCTGACAAGGTTACTGGCTGCACTAAACACTCTTTCGGAGTACACATTGGAGGGGGAGCAACTTAGGTAAAATAAAGCCAGTTTGTGCAAGGGCCTCCAAATTGCCTCTTTTTCCTGCCAGTATACGTACGGACAGTCTGACATGCCTACTTGGATGCTGTCACTCATATAATCCTCCACCATTCTTTCAATGGTGACAGAATTATATGCAGTGACAGTAGACAACATGTCAGTAATCGTTGGCAGGTCCTTCAGTTCGGACCAGATGTCAGCACTCGCTCCAGACTGCCCTGAATCACCGCCAGCGGGTGGGCTCGGAATTCTTAGCCTTTTCCTCGCAGCCCCAGTTGAGGGAGAATGTGAAGGAGGAGCTGTTGACGGGTCACGTTCCACTTGAGTTGACAAGTGTCTCACCAGCAGGTCTTTGAACCTCTGCAGACTTGTGTCTGCAGGAAAGAGAGATACAACATAGGCTTTAAACCTAGGATAGAGCATGGTGGCCAAAATGTAGTGCTCTGATTTCAACAGATTGACCACCCGTGAATCCTGGGAAAGTGAATGAAGGGCTCCATCCACAAGACCCACATACTTAGGGGAATCACTCCATCTTTGCTCCTCCTTCAAGTTATCCAGCTGCTTCTGCAAAAGCCTGATGAGGGGAATGACCTGACTCAAGCTGGCAGTGTTTGAACTGACTTCATGTGTAGCAAGTTCGAAGGGTTGGAGAACCTTGCACAACGTTGAAATCATTCTCCACTGCGCTTGAGTCAGGTGCATTCTACCTCCTTTGCCTATATCCTAGGTGGATGTATAGGCTTGAATGGCCTTTTGCTGCTCCTCCATCCTCTGAGGCATATAGAGTGTTGAATTACACCTTGTTACCACCTCTTGCTTCAGGTGATGTAGGGCAGGTTCAGGAGTGTCTGCTGGCGCTCCAGTCTTCGGCACGCAGTGGCTAAATGTTGAAAGTGGCCCGCAATTTTTCGGGTCACCGACAGCATCTCCTGCACACCCCAGTCATTTAAAAAAAAAATCTGCGCCACCAAATTAATTGTATGTGCAAAACATGGGACGTGCTGGAATTTGCCCAGATGTAGTGCCTGCACAATATTTGTGGTGTTGTCCAATATCACAAATCCCCAGGAGTGTCTATTTGGGGTAAGCCATTGTGTGATGATGTCCCTCAGTTTCTGTAAGAGGTTGTCAGCGGTGTGCCTCTTACAGAAACCAGTGATACACAGCGCAGCCTGCATAGGAATGAGTTGGCGTTTGTGAGATGCTGCTACTGGTGCCACTGCTGTTGTTACTGTGGGAGGCAATACTGTACATCTACCCAGTGGGCTGTCACAGTCATGTAGTCCTTAGTTTGCCCTGCTCCACTTGTCCACCTGTCCGTGGTTAAATGGACACTGGGTACAACCACATTTTTTAGGACACTGAGGACACTTATCTTAATGTCCCTGTACAGTCCGGGAATCGCTTTCCTAGTGAAGTGGAATATAAACGGGATTTGGTACCGGGGACACAGTACGTCCATCAACTGTCTAAATCCCACTGCACTAATGGCGGATACCGGAGGCATGTCTATCACCAACATAGTTGTCAAGGCCTCAGTTATCTGCTTTGCAACAGGGTGACTGCTGTCATATTTCATCTTCCTCGCAAAAGACTGTTAGACAGTCAATTGCTTAGTTGAAGTAGTACAAGTGGTCTTCTGACTTCCCCTCTGGGATGATGATCGACTCCCATCAGCAAAAACAGCAGCGGCAGCAGCATTAGTAGGCGTAGTACTCAAGGATCCTCCGGAGGAATCACGGTTGGGAGAGGACTCGTCAGCCATGCCAGTGACATGGCCTGCAGGACTAGTTATGTCCAGACTGAGGAGGAAATTGGCGTTGAGGGAGTTGCTGGTGTGGCTTGCAGGAGCTTGGGTACAACAACGTGAAGGGATTTAGGTGTCAGTGGACTGCTTACGCTCTTACCCAAAGTTTCTGAACTTGACATGCGCTGCTGGTGACATATAAGGGAGGATGTTCCTAGGTGGTTAATGTACTTACCCCTACTTATTATGGATTGACAAAGGCAACACATGGCTTGACACCTGTTGTCCGGATTTGTGGAGAAATAATTCCACACCGAAGAGGTAGCTTTTTTGGTATTTTGCGCAGGGATGACAATGGGCTTTCTCATCCCACGCACAACAATTGTCTCCACTTGTGCCTTATTCAAACAAACCACATCACCATTAGAATCCTCATCGTCAACTTCCTCCTCAGCGCCAGCTACACCAGTATCCCCCTCATCCTGGTGTACATCTTTAGTGACATCCTCAATCTCAATATTAGCAACTTGACTGGCAGTTCTCTTCCCAGCACTTGCACGGGGTGTGCAAATGGTGGTAGGAGCCTCTTCTTTCCATACAGTCTTGGGAAGGTCAGGCGTAGACATCGCAACCGCGGACACACTTGATGCTCCTTGGGGATTTGTGATATTTTTGAATGCACAGTTGTTGTTTCCTGTGCTTTAACAACCTTAAATTTTTGAGAGGGAGGAGGACTTCCATCCTCATGAGAAGCTAAGCCACCAGTAATGAACATAGTCCAAGGCCTTAGCCTTTCCTTGCCACTTCGTGTCGTGAATGGCATATTGCCAATTTTGTTTCTTGTCAGACAATTTCTTTTTTTTTCTGATTATTAATTTACATGCCATCTATGACATTGGGCATCGGCCTTAGCAGACGACGTTGATGGAATTGAATCGTCAATGTCATGACTGGTGCCAGCAGCAGCTTCAGCACTAATACTAGGAACTGGAAGTGGTTCCTGATCTTCTACTATTTTGTCCTCCAAATTGTTCTCCATTTCACAGGACAGCACCCCTTTATTATTACAGCACACAGAACAGTGCCCCTTTATTTTCACAGCACCCCTGTATTCTTACAACATATAGAACCAGTGTAATGTTATTTTAACAGCATCAGCACCCCTGAATTTTTACAGCATACCAGACTGGGCCAGCACCCCTGTATTTTTACAGCATAGAGGACCAGTGTACTTTTATTTTAACAACAGCAGCACCCCTGAATTTTTACAGCATACAAGACTGATCCAGCACCCCTGAATTTTTATAGCATATTGGGCCAGTGTAATGTTATTTTAACAGTAGCACCCCTGTATTTTACAGCATGCAGGAGCAGTGTGCTTTTAATTTTTATCAACTGCACCCCTGAATTTTTATAGCATACAGGGCCAGTGTACATCTATTTTAACAGCAGCACCCTTATATTTTCCAGTATACAGGAGCAGTGTGCTTTTAATTTTTAACAAATGCACCCCTGAATTTTTATAGCATACAGGGCCAGTGTACATTTATTTTAACAGCAGCACCCCTATATTTTCCAGCATAAAGGAGCATTGTTCTTTCAATTTTTAACAACTGCACCCCTGAATTTTTATAGCATACAGGGCCAGTGTAATGTTATTTTAACAGCATCACCCCTATAGCAAAAAAAACAGGTAGTGAACTGTCCCAAGGCGCAAAAATAGAAGACTTATGCAGCTATATACACATGAAGGGGCAACCAAATACCCAAATAATACAGAAGACAAAAAATGGTATAAAAAGCGCTCAGTCCTGTTAACACACAAATGTCCCAAATAAAACCTTTTCAGGATATATCTTTGGAGCTCGATGTAATACTTGCATCAAAAACTTCAATTTCTGTTCATCTCTCCATAAAGTTCCTTTTCGTAGGGAATATACCTCAATAAAGACCAAATGAAGATAGCATAGTGTAGTAGGTTTAAAATATATGTACACCAGCGTGAATATAACTGTGGGCAATGTAGGTTTCGCTCGGTCGGACCAGCCCCCCCCCCCCCCCAATGAGAGGTATTTCTTATTAATCTGAGCTACTGAACTTTTTATATCAAACAGCAAAGCCGCTAATACGGGAGATTGCTACAACTGCACTCATAGTCAGTGGAAAGCTAAATGGTGTCTGCTGATATCCATGTGGATACTTCTCTAATGGAGACTGCTACTTAATTACACATGTTGGATACTTTATTTCATTGCTGCTGTTAGAGTGTTACCTTCAATTTACAGCATTTTTGAACATACCATTTGTTCCTCCAGCGACTTAATTCATGGTACTAACCTTATTTTAGCTATTGTTTTATATATCTGCATATATGTATGCTTTTAGTGATAACTGCACAATAAATTTTTCATCCATACGTCAGCTTTCTGGTTAATTACTTTTCCCTGTTATTTTGCGCAGCCGTCCCCCCTGTTTTTCCTGTTAATTTGAATTTAAACACCTACACAGTGTTTACGGTAGCGCATCATATCAGGGCAACTCTAATTTATAATATTATTAACAATCACATAGGCGCTGTTAAGAAGTTAAGTCTTTTTTTGGAAATATGCAGCATATCTGTGACAGAAACCAGCGCTGCATTCTCTATCATCGGTCTCTGACAGAAAACTCCTCAGTGCCCAATGTGACTTTGAAGACATGGCTGTCCCAATTCCTTCCTCAAATTCCTTCCTCAGACTCTGCATCTACCACAGAAGAGGGACTGGAGGATTAAGCAATATGGGAAGGACCAACAATGGGTTTGTCATGAGAGAACCCTTTAATCATATTTCAGGTCTCCACTTGCTGTCAACTCCATGCAGAGGTATATTGCCAGCTACGGGCAGTACTGTTCTGTCAGCTCTGGGCAGAGGTATATTGCCAGCTACGGGCAGTACTGTTCTGTCAGCTTCTGGCAGAGGTATATTGCCAGCTACAGGCAGTACTGTTCTGTCAGCTCTGGGCAGAGGTATATTTCCAGCTACAGGCAGTACTGTTCTGTCAGCTCTATGCAAAGGTATATTACCAGCTACGGGCAGTACTGTTCTGTCAGCTTCAGGTAGAGGTATATTGCCAGCTACAGGCAGTACTGTTCTGTCAGCTCTGGGCAGAGGTATATTGCCAGCTACGGGCAGTACTGTTCTGTCAGCTCTGGGCAGAGGTATATTGCCAGCTACGGGCAGTACTGTTCTGTCAGCTTCTGGCAGAGGTATATTGCCAGCTACAGGCAGTACTGTTCTGTCAGCTCTGGGCAGAGGTATATTGCCAGCTACAGGCAGTACTGTTCTGTCAGCTCTGGGCAGAGGTATATTGCCAGCTACAGGCAGTACTGTTCTGTCAGCTTCTGGCAGAGGTATATTGCCAGCTACAGGCAGTACTGTTCTGTCAGCTCTGGGCAGAGGTATATTGCCAGCTACGGGCAGTACTGTTCTGTCAGCTCTATGCAGAGGTATATTGCCAGCTACGGGCAGTACTGTTCTGTCAGCTCTGGGCAGAGGTATATTGCCAGCTACGGGCAGTACTGTTATGTTAGCCCTGGGCAATATGTAGCTCTAAGTTTGTGGTGTATGTTCTGTCTATTCTGTGGTCTGCACTATGTGGACAAGATGAATTGCCAATTCAAAGAGAGGATGGCACAGCACAGAGCTGCATTATTGAATGGTAATAGTGAACAGTCGGTGGCTCTGCATTTTGCAGCATTGAAGCAGGGTAATACCACTATTTGATATAAGATCATTGACTGTGTCCCACTTTCTTTGCAAGGGGGATAAAGTGCTAAAAATCTTCTACAGTTGGAAGCAACCTTGAATTTTCATTTAGATACCTTGCAGCCATGGGGATTAAATTAATTTATAGGATTTAGCTGTTTTTTACAATCTATACCAAATGGGCAGGATAGTTGCCTTATGTATAAAGATCAGGGGGTATTTTTACTAAAATTCATTTTTGGAATCCTCTCTATGAATCTTCAAAGTCGATTGAAATTGATTATTTTTGATTTTCAAAAATCCTTAAAAAATCCCTAATTTTCTAAAATTCAATTGTGCATTTGATTTTCAAATCAAATTCTATGTGGATTCATGTTTGGAAGGGATTTAGAGTAGAATTTATGAAATCCTTAACAAAATCGAACCTCAAATCCCCATTAAAATCCCGAGCAAAATCGAATGCAAATTCATACAGAACTTCCTCATTGCTTTATAGTGGTCCAAATGTATCATAGTCACACTAATTAAAGGGGAAGCTCTCTATTTACACTGTTTTATACATGAAATCCTAAGTGATGTTTTTTTAAATAATTACAGCTGAAATATTTGGAAATAAGTTTAGCACTAATCTGCCTTTAACCTGCCTTCCACTTTCTGTGCATTCATAGTGAGTTTCTATTTAAAAAACAACTTCTGCCTGCTCCCAGTTTATTGCATAATCTGGGAGGAGAAGTTTATTTAATGTGCATTTATGCAATAGACAGCAGCAGAGCACAATATCAAACACTTTTGCCAAATGATATAAAAATATGCCTTCCAATTTTTTTTTTTAAATAAACCATTAATGCATTTTGGCATGGATTGGGTGGCTATATGTGCCTTTTTATACTTATGCTCAGCAGGAGTTTGTGGATTTGACAATGGAGTCAGAAGCCAGGAGCAACAGCCATAGCCTAAATAACCTTTTTTAGTAGAAGGGGAAAAAATTAGAACAATATAGTAAAAATTACTATTATCTGCTTTATTATGGTATCTTACACAAACAACCATCCCTCTGGCATTTGTCCCACAATAATTTTTGCAGATAGGGATGAATTGCTTAGGATGTAGGCATCATGGGACGAACCAATATAGCCAGTTACAACCCTCATGATTTTAAAAATCATTATATCATCCAGCCAATTTGCCCAATATTGTGCTCTGGTGCTATCTATTGCACATTCATGGAATAAGTATGATGTCTATGAGTATAAATATGTGCACTATTAAATAGTGATGAGCGGGTTCGGATCCTCGGAATCCGACCCGCCCGAACTTCACCTTTTTTTTACACGGGTCCGAGCGACTCGGATCCTCCCGCCTTGCTCGGTTAACCCGAGCGCGCCCGAACGTCATCATCCCGCTGTCGGATTCTCGCGAGACTCGGATTCTATATAAGCCGCCATTTTCAGACGTGCATTGAGATTGATAGGGAGAGGACGTGGCTGGCGTCCTCTCCGTTATAGTAGAACACAGAGTGACTTAGTTAGTTATAATTGTGGGGAGGATTGGGGACGGGGAGCAGCTGTTAGGGAGTACAGTGCAGGGTTTTGAAAATACCACCAGTGAGTTTAATCCTTTGTTTCTCTGCCTGAAAAAAACGCTCCGAACACCATATCTGTGCTCACTCAGTGTGCTGCACTGCTGCATGATATATCTGTGCTGAGTGCACTGCTCTGCTCCCACTGAGTAATTGTGGGGACTGGGGAGCAGTTATAGCAGGAGTACAGTGCACAGTTTTGCTGACAGTGACCACCAGTCCAGTATAAGTTTGTCTGCCTGAAAAACACTCCTGTGGTTTTTTTTTTTCTTCATACTAGTTTAGCAGTCTGCTGACAGTGTCCACCAGGTCCGTTATACAGTATATTATATATATAAGCAGCAGTACGGTAGGCCACGGCTGTACCTACCTCTGTGTCATCAGTCACTCGTCGTCCATAAGTAATATAATACTATACTATCCATCCATCTACATTGTATACCTGTGGTGTTTTTTTTTTCTTCATACTAGTTTAGCAGTCTGCTGACAGTGTCCACCAGGTCCGTTATACAGTATATTATATATATAAGCAGCAGTACGGTAGGCCACGGCTGTACCTACCTCTGTGTCGTCAGTGCATTCGTCGTCCATAAGTAATATAATACTATACTATCCATCCATCTACATTGTATACCTGTGTTGTTGTTTTTTTCTTCAAACTAGTTTAGCAGTCTGCTGACAGTGTCCACCAGGTCCGTTATACAGTATATTATATATATAAGCAGCAGTACGGTAGGCCACGGCTGTACCTACCTCTGTGTCATCACTCGTCATCCATAAGTAATATAATACTATACTATCCATCCATCTACATTGTATACCTGTGGTGTTTTTTTTTTCTTCATACTAGTTTAGCAGTCTGCTGACAGTGTCCACCAGGTCCGTTATACAGTATATTATATATATAAGCAGCATTACGGTAGGCCACGGCTGTACCTACCTCTGTGTCGTCAGTGCACTCGTCGTCCATAAGTAATATAATACTATACTATCCATCCATCCATCTACATTGTATACCTGTGTTGTTGTTTTTTTTCTTCATACTAGTTTAGCAGTCTGCTGACAGTGTCCACCAGGTCCGTTATACAGTATATTATATATATAAGCAGCAGTACGGTAGGCCACGGCTGTACCTACCTCTGTGTCGTCACTCGTCGTCCATAAGTAATATAATACTATACTATCCATCCATCTACATTGTATACCTGTGGTGGGTTTTTTTCTTCATACTAGTTTAGCAGTCTGCTGACAGTATCCACCAGGTCCGTTATACAGTATATTATATAAATAAGCAGCAGTATGGTAGGCCATGGCTGTACCTACCTCTGTGTCGTCAGTGCACTTGTCGTCCATAAGTAATATAATACTATACTATCCATCCATCTACATTGTATACCTGTGGTGTTTTTTTTTTTCTTCATACTAGTTTAGCTGTCTGATGACAGTGTCCACCAGGTCCGTTATACAGTATATTATATATATAAGCAGCAGTACGGTAGGCCACGGCTGTACCTACCTCTGTGTCGTCACTCGTCGTCCATAAGTAATATAATACTATACTATCCACCCATCTACATTGTATACCTGTGGTGGCTTTTAGTTGTGCGCAAAATATGGAGAACAAAAATGTGGAGGTTAAAAAAATAGGGAAAGATCAAGATCCACTTCCACTTCGTGCTGAAGCTGCTGCCACTAGTCATGGCCGAGACGATGAAATGCCATCAACGTCGTCTGCCAAGGCCGATGCCCAATGTCATAGTACAGAGCATGTAAAATCCAAAACACAAAAGATCAGTTAATAAATGACCCAAAAATCAAAATTAAAAGCGTCTGAGGAGAAGCGTAAAATTGCCAATATGCCATTTACGACACGGAGTGGCAAGGAACGGCTGAGGCCCTGGCCTATGTTCATGGCTAGTGGTTCAGCTTCACATGAGGATGGAAGCACTCATCCTCTCGCTAGAAAAAAGAAAAGACTTGTGGTAAAAGCACAGCAAAGAACTGTGCGTTCTTCGAAATCACAAATCCCAAAGGAGAGTCCAATTGTGTCGGTTGCGATGCCTGACCTTCCCAACACTGGACGGGAGGAGCTTGCGCCTTCCACCATTTGCATGCCCCCTGCAAGTGTTGAAAGGAGCACCCGCAGTCCAGTTCCTGATAGTGAAATTGAAGATGTCAGTGTTGAAGTACACCAGGATGAGGATATGGGTGTTGCTGGCGCTGGGGAGGAAATTGACAAGGAGGATTCTGATGGTGAGGTGGTTTGTTTAAGTCAGGCACCCAGGGAGACACCTGTTGTCCGTGGGAGGAATATGGCCATTGACATGCCTGGTGAAAATACCAAAAAAATCAGCTCTTCAGTGTGGAAGTATTTCAACAGAAATGCGGACAACAGGTGTCAAGCCGTGTGTTGCCTTTGTCAAGCTGTAATAAGTAGGGGTAAGGACGTTAACCACCTCGGAACATCCTCCCTTATACGTCACCTGCAGCGCATTCATAATAAGTCAGTGACAAGTTCAAAAACTTTGGGCGACAGCGGAAGCAGTCCACTGACCAGTAAATCCCTTTCTTTTGTAACCAAGCTCACGCAAACCACACCACCAACTCCCTCAGTGTCAATTTCCTCCTTACCCAGGAAAGCCAATAGTCCTGCAGGCCATGTCACTGGCAAGTCTGACGAGTCCTCTTCTGCCTGGGATTCCTCCGATGCATCCTTGAGTGTAATGCCTACTGCTGCTGGCGCTGCTGTTGTTGCTGCTGGGAGTCGATGGTCATCCCAGAGGGGAAGTCGGAAGACCACTTGTACTACTTCCAGTAAGCAATTGACTGTCCAACAGTCCTTTGCGAGGAAGATGAAATATCACAGCAGTCATCCTGTTGCAAAGTGGATAACTGAGGCCTTGACAACTATGGTGGTGTTAGACGTGCGTCCGGTATCCGCCGTTAGTTCACAGGGAACAAGACAATTTCTTGAGGTAGTGTGCCCCCGTTACCAAATACCATCTAGGTTCCACTTCTCTAGGCAGGCGATACCGAGAATGTACACGGACGTCAGAAAAAGACTCACCAGTGTCCTAAAAAATGCAGTTGTACCCAATGTCCACTTAACCACGGACATGTGGACAAGTGGAGCAGGGCAGACTCAGGACTACATGACTGTGACAGCCCACTGGGTAGATGTATTGCCTCCCGCTGCAAGAACAGCAGCGGCGGCACCAGTAGCAGCATCTCGCAAACGCCAACTCGTTCCTAGGCAGGCTACGCTTTGTATCACCGCTTTCCAGAATACGCACACAGCTGAAAACCTCTTACGGCAACTGAGGAAGATCATCGCAGAATGGCTTACCCCAATTGGACTCTCCTGGGGATTTGTGACATCGGACAACGCCAGCAATATTGTGCGTGCATTACATCTAGGCAAATTCCAGCACGTCCCATGTTTTGCACATACCTTGAATTTCGTGGTGCAGAATTATTTAAAAAACGACAGGGGCGTGCAAGAGATGCTGTCGGTGGCCAGAAGAATTGCGGGCCACTTTCGGCATACAGGCACCGTGTACAGAAAACTGGAGCACCACCAAAAACACCTGAACCTGCCCTGCCATCATCTGAAGCAAGAGGTGGTAACGAGGTGGAATTCAACCCTCTATATGCTTCAGAGGATGGAGGAGCAGCAAAAGGCCATTCAAGCCTATACATCTGGCCACGATATAGGCAAAGGAGGTGGAATGCACCTGTCGCAGTGGAGAATGATTTCAACGTTGTGCAAGGTTCTGCAACCCTTTGAACTTGCCACACGTGAAGTCAGTTCAGACACTGCCAGCCTGAGTCAGGTCATTCCCCTCATCAGGCTTTTGCAGAAGAAGCTGGAGGCATTGAAGGAGGAGCTAAAAAAAGAGCGATTCCGCTAGGCATGTGGGACTTGTGGATGGAGCCCTTCATTCGCTTAACCAGGATTCACGTGTGGTCAATATGTTGAAATCAGAGCACTACATTTTGGCCACCGTGCTCGATCCTAGATTTAACACCTACGTTGGATCTCTCTTTCCGGCAGACACAAGTCTGCAGAGGTTCAAAGAACTGCTGGTGAGAAAATTGTCAAGTCAAGCGGAACGCGACCGGTCAACATCTCCTCCTTCACATTCTCCCGCAACTGGGGGTGCGAGGAAAAGGCTACGAATTCCGAGCCCACCTGCTGGCGGTGATGCAGGGCAGTCTGGAGCGACTGCTGATGCTGACATCTGGTCCGGACTGAAGGACCTGCCAACGATTACTGACATGTCGTCTACTGTCACTGCATATGATTCTCTCACCATTGAAAGAATGGTGGAGGATTATATGAGTGACCGCATCCAAGTAGGCACGTCAGACAGTCCGTACGTATACTGGCAGGAAAAAGAGGCAATTTGGAGGCCCTTGCAGAAACTGGCTTTATTCTACCTAAGTTGCCCTCCCTCCAGTGTGTACTCCGAAAGAGTGTTTAGTGCCGCCGCTCACCTTGTCAGCAATCGGCGTACGAGGTTACTTCCAGAAAATGTGGAGAAGATGATGTTCATTAAAATGAATTATAATCAATTCCTCCATGGAGACATTTACCAGCAGCAATTGCCTCCAGAAAGTACACGGGGATCTGAGATGGTGGATTCCAGTGGGGACAAATTAATAATCTGTGAGGAGGGGAATGTACACAGTGAAAGGGGTGATGAATCGGACGATGATGATGAGGTGGACATCTTGCCTCTGTAGAGCCAGTTTGTGCAAGGAGAGATTGCTTCTTTTTTGGTGGGGGCCCAAACCAACCAGTCATTTCAGTCACAGTCGTGTGGCAGACCCTGTCGCTGAAATGATGGGTTGGTTAAAGTGTGCATGTCCTGTTTATACAACATAAGGGTGGGTGGGAGGGCCCAAGGACAATTCCATCTTGCACCTCTTTTTTCTTTCATTTTTCTTTGCGTCATGTGCTGTTTTTGGAGTATTTTTTGGAAGGGCCATCCTGCGTGACACTGCAGTGCCACTCCTAGATGGGCCAGGTGTTTGTGTCGGCCACTAGGGTCGCTTAGCTTACTCACACAGCTACCTCATTGCGCCTCTTTTTTTCTTTGCGTCATGTGCTGTTTGAGGAGTATTTTTTGGAAGGGCCATCCTGCCTGACACTGCAGTGCCACTCCTAGATGGGCCAGGTGTTTTTTTCGGCCACTAGGGTTGCTTAGCTTACTCACACAGCTACCTCATTGCGCCTCTTTTTTTCTTTGCGTCATGTGCTGTTTGGGGAGTATTTTTTGGAAGGGCCATCCTGCCTGACACTGCAGTGCCACTCCTAGATGGGCCAGGTGTTTGTGTCGGCCACTAGGGTCGCTTAGCTTACTCACACAGCTACCTTATTGCGCCTCTTTTTTTCTTTGCGTCATGTGCTGTTTGGGGAGTATTTTTTGGAAGGGCCATCCTGCCTGACACTGCAGTGCCACTCCTAGATGGGCCAGGTGTTTGTGTCGGCCACTAGGGTCGCTTAGCTTACTCACACAGCTACCTCATTGTGCGTCTTTTTTTCTTTGCGTCATGTGCTGTTTGGGGAGTATTTTTTGGAAGGGCCATCCTGCCTGACACTGCAGTGCCACTCCTAGATGGGCCAGGTGTTTGTGTCGGCCACTTGTGTCGCTTAGCTTAGCCATCCAGCGATCTCGGTGCAAATTTTAGGACTAAAAATAATATTGTCAGGTGTGAGGTGTTCAGAATAGACTGGAAATGAGTGTAAATTATGGTTATTGAGGTTAATAATACTATGGGATCAAAATGACCCCCAAATTCAATGATTTAAGCTGTTTTTTAGGGTTTTTTGGAAAAAAACACCCGAATCCAAAACACACCCGAATCCGACAAAAAAAATTTGGTGAGGTTTTGCCAAAACGCGTTCGAACCCAAAACACGGCCGCGGAACCGAACCCAAAACCAAAACACAAAACCCCGAAAAATTTCCGGTGCACATCACTACTATTAAACTCATAAAGCTGCTAATGGTGCTCTAATTGTTCCTCCAGGGTTATCTCAGTCAGGTGGTGATTTGCATTGTGCAGGTAGGTGCACAACATACCATAAGCTTGGACATCCATTATTACTACTTCTACACTGCCCTACATGCTTTAAGGTACTTAAAAAGTCATCACTATCAATTTCCTTCCATTAGAATGGTGTTTATAAGCCAAAATCAAATGTCTAACATAATTCTAAACATTTGGGGATTTGAGATTGATTTCAAATAGATTTGCAAATTGAATTATACAGTAGTAAATGAAGGGGTTTTATGTTGACCTACAGTATGGGAAAACATTGATATTTTTCAGAAATGTGATTTCTTTTGGGATGTGATCCCAAAATCCCTTCTAAATCAACGATAGTAAATTTTGCCACAGGTCTGCTTCAGTGTTTTAGTGTTGTTTGAATGTTGTGGTCCTTTTAGTGTTTATTAGTACTTGTTTTCTTAGCACAGAAATTTTATTTATACATGTTTATATACATAATATGTGGTTTAGACTTTATTTTTTTAATAATTTTATTATAGGCATTTGTAGTATATATTTTTCATGCACTGGTGTGTTTTACACATGGATAGAGACACTGGTTCATTTGGAGCCACTAATCTTCAAAGACTGTGCTGGTTGAATGAAAGAAACTGATGGATTGCTTTGGACAACTTCTCTACTTATCTCACTCCAAATCTTGGTACTATTAAAAAAAATCTCTTTTCATTATTTTCATCATGTATTACCTGTCTGTTTCTGTCACATGTGAGAGCCCTCATCAGTCTATAGGCCCATACACACTTGACGATAAAATGAGCGGCGTCGTTCATTTCAGCCCTCATCAACGACGTCGCTCATTATATCGTCAAGTGTGTATGCATCCGACGACCACCGATGCGCGGCCCCGTGGGACGTTAACGACCCTCGCTTATCTGTGGAGCATGTATGCTCAATTTCCACTATGGTCGTTACCGACCAGAGACGTCGTTAAATGTGTATGGTATGAACGACCAACGACCAACGACCAAGCCACTGTTCACCAGCCCTGTTCCCAGCTCATTATTTTAATAAACTGTTCAGCTTGGATGCTTCAACGATGAATGGTCTATGGTCTTTGGTCTTTGGTCTTTGGTCGTTGGTAATGTCTATGCTCATGTCGTTTGCTCAGCTGTTCAAGGGAAGTTCAAGGGAAGTCGTTAACGATGGTCGTTAACGACGTGTGCATCGTCAAGTGTGTATGGGCCTTATCCCATTTCATAATTAAAAAAAAATGATTGTGAATAGTTGCTTTTGCTTACTGTTAAAAAAAGTTTCAATTTGCCATCTCTACTTGACTCATTTTAGAAACCCTTGTCTAAATATTGGGATTATGTACTAAGCCTTGGAGAGTGATAAAGTGGAGAGAGATAAACTGCCAGCCAACCAGCTGATAACTGTCATGTTACAGGCTGTGTTTGAATAATGACAAGAGCCGATTAGTTGGTAGTTTATCTCTCTCCACTTTCTCACTCTCAAAGACTTTGTACATCTGCCCTTTTATATGTATAGAAAAAAAAAATCTTCTTACAATTATTTCCACTCTCTTCTGGGTGCAAGGTCGAATCTTCAAACCTTTATTGAATAATATTGTATATTTATTCATATTTATAGACAAGTAGGTAGTAAGCCGCACACACCCTCAGCACAATGTGGTGTGCAAGGTCTGTATAATATAGAAAAAGTGTCCATCAAAAGTTCCCAAAGGTTCTCATG